>NC_043992.1:4611359-4756359 GCF_902150065.1 Myripristis murdjan | reverse complement strand
CTCTCTCTGCTCCTCTGCTCCTCTGTCTGCCAGGTCCTGTCCCAGATTGAGGACAAACATCGGAGGCTGCCGGAGGTGCGAGCTCGCCAGGGTGGCACTGCCAACACGAGCACCCTGCAGAGACTCATGAACAGCTTCGAGCAGGACATACAGCTGCTGGTCACACAGGTACAAGGCCACGCACACACACACACACATGCACACACACACACACACACACACACACACACACAGCCTGAGAGCACAGAGGCCTGCAGTGTAAACACAAAGCCCCCCCACAGCGATGATGGCTCTGTAACAGTCTGCCGCGCTGCTTCTGCCTTCACTTTGGTCAACTGTGTTTCCTGCTGTGCAAGGTCAATGCTAACTCTGCTATTTTTAACCTGCACTAACCCACGGAGCTCAGCGTGCAGCGACACGCCGCTTCACACTTACACAGCCACACACACTCACACGTGGGAGCTGCCTGGACGCAGCTGCAGCCGCGGGTCAGACGTGATCGGTTGGGATCATTAGGACAGAGCTGGTCAGTTCCTTGTGATTGATTGGAATCGGATACACGACAGGAAACGCACCTCACAGCAAAATCCCCAACCAGAATCCTCTGCTGCATCAGGACTTTGTGCTGCTGCTTTGGCACTGAAGTAGCTCAGTTGAATTAGCTGAATGATGGATAGTTTGATTAACAATTTCCTTAATATGTTTGGGCTGAACCCAAACACAACAGATGCTGTTCTGTTCCATAATATTCTGTTCAGTGCTACAAACTGTTTTCCACAAGTGGATAATACAGATGCAAGTGTCGGTCAGGTCCATTAAACTGAATTAAACACAAAGTAATAATCCAAATCTTTACTTAGCCGTGAGTCTGTGAGTTTAAATCTTCACGGCAAAACTAGATTCTGACGCTGCACTTACATTTTTGCTTCATCTGGTCCCTGTCACGCACCTGGGACGCTGCTGAGGAGAGGTGCTGAGTCACAGCTGCTCTGCGTCACCTCCGGTCGCAAAGCTCTCGCCGGCCTCGTGTCTGAGGGAGCAGCTGGCTTTTGTGCGTCATTTGCAAAACAAACACTCTCTTTACTTTTTTTTTTTAATTTCTTTCCCCTCCTTCTTCGGCTCAACTTTTGTTGTTGTTGTTGTTGTCGTCGTGGTTGTTGTTGTTGTCGTTGCGCCTCTGCAGGTGCGTCAGCTGCAGGAGAGCGCCGCCCAGCTGCGGACGGTATACGCCGGGGAGAAGGCCGAGGCCATCGCCAGCCGCGAGCACGAGGTGATGCAGAGCTGGAAGGAGCTGCTGACCTCCTGCGAGGAGTGTCGGGTGCAGATCACCACGGCGACGGACAAGCTGAGGTTCTTCGGCATGGTCCGAGATCAGATCATGTGGATGGAGTCCATCATCTGTCAGATCGGCACGGGAGAGAAGCCCAGGTACCTGCAGGCTCCTGAAGGAGAGCCCAGTGTGAGCCCAGCCGTGGCCTTGTAGTGCATTTCTGTCCTATGCACACTTTAAATAGATATTTAAAAACAATGCACAGTGGGTGAGATCAAAATTTTTGAGGGGTAGACAAACAACACCAGATAAATAAATCCATATCCACTTCAACAACAACAACAACAACAACAACAAAAAATAAATAAATAAGTAAACCATAAGAACAAGCCAGAAACAAAAACAAGGTGACAAGCAAAGACATGGTTGGATAAATTAACTAAATCTGACAACGGAAACAACGTAAATTGAAAAAAAGGTGAAAAATGATGAAGAATAAAAATATGCAAATGAATTAAAATAGCCTCTCTGTCCTTTGGGATATGAAGGATCTGTAGATGAGCTTGACTTGATCTCCATCATATCCTCCTGAGACCCAGCCTATTCAATTATGTCCTCTGTAGTGGACATCAATTGATCGTCTATATCCTTTTACTCATTTGAACTACCCTATCAATGTAAAGAGAAGATCCAGGCCTTTCCAATGATATCTCATGTGATGAGGTGGGATGAGGGAAACACCCACTTTCTATTGAGCCAAAATGGCAGCTGCAGAAAAACGCACATGTCGTGAAAAAAAAAAAAAAACAGGAAGTCAAATATTGTTTAGCTATTGGTTTTTACTGATGAAAATTATATATTTTCTTGTTAATGGTATTGATTGTCTCTAATTGATTATCTGTGGTTATTTCATTGTTTTTTTATTTAAATTTAAAATGATCTGTTTTTTACAGTAAAATCCACTACAGTGGACGTACTGTAAAATCTAAAATAAAATTATTTTTGTGAAATTCTAAATTGTGAGTTGTTGTTTTAACTCTAAATAGACAAGAAATCACAAAAAAAAAGTTAAATTGGAAGACAGTTTTTTTCCTCGGGTCTCAGGAGGATATAACAGAGAGATGTCTGACTCGTGCTGTGTGGTGCAGTATGGCACAGCGGGCGTCTCCAGGTCACACTGTTGTGCTGCTCCTGTTTTCGGTGGTGAGCTAAGCGGCTGCGGGCTGTCTGCTGTCTGTAGGGACGTGTCCTCGGTGGAGGTGCTGATGAACTACCACCAGAGTCTGAAGAGCGAGGTGGAGGCGCGCAGCCGGAGCGTCCTGGAGTGCATTGAGATGGGAAAGACCCTGCTAGCCGCCAGAAACCCCGCCGCTGAGGAGGTGAGAGCACACGAGGGGGAAGAGAGGAAATTTTATCGATCCCCACGGGGAAATGGGTTCACTGTAGCAAAAATGAATTCAGAGTATTTTGAAAATGCAGCGGTGCAGCGTCCTTGTCATGCCAATGTAAAGCCCTTCTGTAACTTGAGAGAATTTTTGCCAGGTTCACTATTTGTCATGGCTCCCACAGGCCTGCAGAAATGAAACTAGGCCTTGAACGTTATCGCTAATGAATCGATGACCCAAGTTCATCAATATGCCTGAGCTGGCCGAGCCTTTCTCCATGCTGGCCTCAGCACTTCACAGCCCAACCAAATCCCTGTGAGAGAGACTCGTGTTGATACTGCAGCAGCTTGAAAGTGAGGGAGTTCACCAGAAACTCGTGACTTTACAGGATCCTGGCTCATGTCTAATTCTGAATCATGGAAAGTCTAAAAACGGGCCAGTTGTGACGCCTTGAATTTCACCAAACACGACCTTGAAAGTCACCGAGAGATTTACGCTCAGATTTAGGTATAAATGTTTGCTGTGGACAGGGTTTGTGCTCACTCTGCAGACTAACAGTAAAGTCCCTTTGAGTTCAGTCAGGCCCAGTGAGGCGTTTTCTCTGAAAAGGTTGCCGTGCCCAAGCGTTAAAGAAAAAAACAATTCTGAAAATAAATGGCCACTTCTATTTTCTATTTGAGGTGTTTCAGCTTAGCTTTTTTTAGTGTTGTGATTCTGATCGCTGATCTTGATTCTCAGATCAAGGAGAAGCTGGACAGGGTGGTTGCTAAGCAACATGAGCTGTCTGAGAAGTGGGACAAGCACTGGGAGGTGTTGCAGCACTGTGAGTGTACACACACACACACACACACACACACACAGGCCGAAAAGCCTTCAGAAACATAGAAAGACAGCACTGAATGTACAGAAACAGATCCACCAGTCAGGCCCAAGAGGAGAAAGCAAAATAAATCCAAACCCAAGCAGAGGAGGCCGGATGTCTTACTTCTCCTTTCGTCTCCTCTCCGCTCAGTGTTGGAGGTGCACCAGTTTGCCCAGGAGGCGGTGGTGGCGGAGGCGTGGCTGACGGCCCAGGAGCCCTTCATCAACAGCAACGAGCTGGGTGAGAGCGTGGACGAGGTGGAGCAGCTGATTCGCCGCCACGAGGCGTTCCGCAAGGCCGCCGCCACGTGGGAGGAGCGCTTCAGCTCGCTGCGGCGGCTCACCACGGTAACCTCAACAGTAGTCAAAAGTAGTCCTGGCAGTTGTGCCACAAATTTCCTTCTAGTCTTATCACAGTCATGAGGATCCAGTGGAAAATTATCAGTTTAAAATATTGTCAAAATATTAAGAGCTAGGCTAGAAATAGACGAGAAAGGTAAGCTATAAATATTGTGAGGCTGTAGGTCAATTCAATGTTTTTTTAAGGTTTTTAATGGAAGCTGAGTCGTGTGATGAGGCTGACTTGTTTGCAGATGTAGCTTTCTGTGTCCTGCTCCGATAACAGCTCTGGGTTAAGGATTCACACTCGAAAATCAGAGCAAGGTGAACGTCTTCAGAGCTCTTGCAGCACGGTTTTGATTGGACAAAAGCAGGCTGTTGCTTTTTAAAAGTATTCTGTTGCTGCTGCTCTAACCTCGATTCACGCCACAGACCTTCACCCTGACGTTTTGGGGATATCCCCAGAGAATCAGGGACAGGGTCATTGTATAATATCATTGTTTTATATTGCTTGAACACATTAGTGATGTATGACCACCTGACCATCACATCCTGTTTTGGACAGAAGACATTTGAAGCAGCAGGGTGGCATAGTGATCAGTGCGGTATCGCATAAATATTACAAATCATTGTCATTCAAGGCTTTTATTTCTGTAAAAGAAATGAGTAGTAAATGAGTGGCAAAAGTCTTCAGATGCTGCAGGTTTTAGAGGAAGGCAGGGAGCACAGTCCTGGGCTGGTGAGGCTCCTGAACAGCATTATAATGTGCTGCATACTCACGGCCTGCTGCAGAAGAGCTTGATTATGGCTAACCCTCTGAACCCCAAGCAGTTTTGGGGCGTTTTCTGCTCCCCTCACATTTTGGCTCACTGTGGGCTTGTTTTTCACTGCAATTACAAGTGCTGCACCTCTATGGAAACAACACAGCTGTGGCTATCACCTGAAACCATTCAAAAATGTCTCACACAGTATTAAAGAGTTATAGTGCCATAAATAATAAAAAAATAAAAAAGGCAAACTGATTTTTTTTGATAATTTATTTTACAAAAATCAAGAAACATTGGAATAAATGTACAGAACCTTTTTTCAGGTGCCCACAAGTGTCACTGATCCAGGAAAAAAAAAGTAGGGCTTCACATGATTTATTTCCTGAAATATTAACTTTTTTCCAACCTGTATAAACATAGGCGTTTTTACAGCCGTGTGCCCTTCCATGTTACTACTGCTGCCTACACACTGAAATTCAGTGAATTTTAACCAACGAAAAAATAGGTTTTTAAAGCTTCCAGCTATGATAAACGACTGAATTTTGGCGATTTTTAAAAAAATACGTCTTTCTATCCTGCCGGCGGGTTTGGGGTTCAGGGGGTTAAACACTAATTGTTGGTGAGGCAACGGAGCAGGTGGTGTTTTGTTCAAGTGAAATGATTTCCTCTGTGATTTTGAACCTGATTTTATCTTCTGTCTTCAGGTGGAAAAGTTGAAAGCAGAGCAGAGTAAACTCCCCCCGACCCCGCTTCTGGGCCGTAAAGTCTTCCTGGACCCCCAAGACGCCTGCCCGAGTCCCTCGAGCCTCGCCCGTCTCCCGCTCTCCCCCGTCATGAGACAAACCATCTATGAGCAGAACGAAGTCAGCTCCCCACCCTCCCCCTCGCCGGCCACTCCTTCGCCCTCCCCTTCCTCTGTGGCTCGCCGGCTGGGCTCGATGGTCGCCAACTACACACCGGTGATGAACGGTTCCAGCTACCGCCACGTCCTGGACGGCCGGCACAGCGGCGTGGTGGGAGTGGCCGCGGGGCTGGGCCAGCCCGCCGCCTCCTCCATCGCCTCGGTCGCCACAGCGGCCATGCTGGTCTCGGCCAACCAGGCGCGAGAAAGCGCCAGCATGGTCAGAGACCAAGCAATGAAGGCCATGGGTCACATGACCCAGCAGGTCCAGGCGGTCAGCGAAGTGGAGGTGAAAGCGTCCCCGTACCTCCGGCAACCCAAGATCAAACACATCGACGACGTGGTGACGCCGCTGATCGTGGCGAGCCGGCTGGAGAAAGCGAGGGAGAGGGAGAGAGAGAGGGAGCTGATGATGGGAGAGATTGGCACAGAGAGGGGGGAGGTGGCGGTGATGGCGGAGGTGGTGCTTCAGGAGCCCAGCAGGGAGAGGCTGCACAGCGAGCCCAGCAGGGGGTCTCGCAGCTCAGGCAGGACTGACCTTTTGGCCCACGCCGAGCCGCAGGTCCAGGCCCACACCTACCACAGGGACCACAGGATAGAGCGGCAGCTGTCCAGCGAGCAGCTGATCCAGGCTCGCAGGGACGAGCTGCCTCAGGAGGTGTGGAGGGAACAGGCGGAGCGGCGGGAGAGACGGACGCTTGAAAGACAAACCTCTAGCGAGCAGGAGGGCCAAGGCCAAGGCCAAGGCAGCCACGAGGGCCGGCGGAGAGAGAGGGACCGACACCGGCTGGAGAGGCAGGAGTCCAGCGAACACGACACCGGCAAGGAGCACTCAGACAGACGTTCAGGAGGAGGGTGAGGCTAACACTGTGACGCAGCGCTGACCTCTCCTATGTCTGTATTTTGTTGTCTGTGTTGTGTTTTGTGTCTGATGCTTGTCCAACTTTTTTATGTGTGGACCCACAGATTAGCAGGTGCGACAGCACAAGGTAATCGGGATACAAATAAACATATCATTATGATGATATGTTAATTGCATAATGTAGTGAATAGTGTACTCTAGTGTAATTAATAGTATGCTGTAGTTTGAATATTTATTATTCTGAATTTACACATGTAGTTATATGTAGGTATGTAAGCGTAACTTGGTCTGAACAGCAGAATGCACAATAACTGAAAGCAAACTTCTAGTTTTATAAGTATAACCGGAAAACATTTTTCAAAATTTTACATTTTGAGCTATAACATCAGAATATTACAAATCCATCTTGTAATTGCAGAAACAGAACCGCTGCGGCTGTAATATGTGTGGTGAAAGCTGTGTGTGCGCAAGAGCTTTCAGCAGCAGAGTTTTAGAAGTTTTAAAAATGGACAACTTGGCAATGGAAAAAAAAAAACTTGCTTATAACATTCTGACAACAGTATTTTTTCACAGAACCCTAAATGTGAATTCTGATGTGTTTCTGCAGAGAAAAGAGATCCACCCTGGCAGACATTGTAGAACAACTGCAGGAGAGAGAGGCAGCGCAGGTAAACACACTGACCTCATGAAAAAACCCTTACAGACAGTCATCAACTTTCACACATCAGTAAATTCTAACTCACCCGATCTCCCCTCAGGCCCGCGGCGAGGTGCCCCGCCTGCCTAACGGGGTACCAGAGAAGTCTTCCCGTCCCGACCGGCCTCGAGCACGGGACAGACCTAAACCACGGCGCCGTCCACGACCCAAAGAGCCGGGAGAGACGACGCGGCGGTCCCGGTCTGCTCCCGCCCAAAGCAGCCCGGCCGTGGCCCAGCCCCCGACACACACTGCACACCACGAGGGCTTCCTCTTCCGCAAGCTGGACATCGAGACCCTGAAGAAGAGCGCTAACAGGTGGGCGTTCAGGGTCGCTACGCCGGGACACACGGATAACAACCGGAGTTTGGGAAGGAGGGCGGACTGTGATGTCAGGAGTTTTAGACTTTTGATTAGTGCACACACTTCCCCCGAGTGGGTAGAGACGACCTTGGTCAAATAGTGTTTATTTTAATCTTCTTGGAGTCACAGATGGGTGGGGTTTATGAGAGCAGTTCAGGTAATGCTAAACTAAATTGACTTTGTTTACCTTGTGCTCAATTTATTTATACTCTGTTTGGCAAAGTGAGTCCACCTGGGACTGACGTTAAATTACAAAAGTATTAGCGAGCACTATTTGACTCAGTTGGCTTTAGCTTTGCTGTCTATTTCCGGTGATATCACCGTCCCCTCCCTTTTTGATAACGGGGAATGACGTTTGCATGCTGACACAAGCTGACACACTGAGCTAAACCGACCCGGGACACGATGAAACGCATGGCTGGTACGGGCACATGGCCGTTGTTTATTGGTTGCTGGAAGTCCTGGATCAACATTAGTGACGTACCAATCCGGTTCAGATGTTTATCTCCGCCATAAGTTTTTCTCGTAGTGATTCTACATACAGGCTTATGGGTTTACATATGAGCATATTTGGATTAAAGGGATACTTTGACTTTTTGAGTTTATGTGGCATCTTAAAGTGGTAGCTGTTATTTCCAGTAAAAATCCAAGAGATCCAACAGAAATGTTTAGTGAGGAAGTAATATATTGTCATGCAAAATAATGTTGGTTTGCCATTTACTTTTTTCAGCCTGACAATGTGAAACCTAAAATCTGAGCCATTCACCCCCCGAAAAATCTGAGCCAATCACCCGGCTAGTTTCCTTCACAATGGGACACGCAGTTAAATACCAACCCAGAAGTGTACAGGTGGAGGTATCCCTTTAATCACGGCCCCAGGAGATACAACATCTCCACATCTGGCTGTAGCTGCAGGTCATAATTTACTGTCTGACTGTCTGACTGTGAGGATCAGAGTGAAGCCGACCGTTAGAGAGTCAACACCTCACATGCATGACGCCTTCGATGCCTCCAGATCTAACATCAGCCTGCAGCAGCACAGCTCAGCACAGCACAGGGGCCTGCTGGCTGCCTGGCTGGCTGGCTGGCTGGTTGGCTCGCTAGCAGCCCAGCAGAATGGCTGACAGGCTGGCCAGCGGAGTGACCAGCTGACTTGCCAGCTAGCTAGCAAGGCTGACTGGCTGGCCAGCTGGTGAGCTGGCCGGCTGGTTGACGGATGCGGCGGGGTGAAGAACCGGAGTTCATGAAGCTCTCGGTGGCGTGACCAGCCGCTTGGCCCTGCACACACACACCCACACAATCTTTCTTTTAATCTCTGCTGTCACTCTCCCTCGTTCATCCACACTGGCACATGAGCTGTGGTGGTCACAGGCGACCATCTTTGCCCCCATCAGTAAATAAATCACATCATCTGAACGGCTTAGCCCCTCCCTGCTCTGCCCCCTCACTCACTGGGTGAATATCTCGTATGTACATGCCCTGTTATGTACATGCCAAGGTAAAGCATGAGGCTGAAAGGCTTACATGTGGACAAGAGCGAATCTTCAGACAGATGTTCCTCGGTGTTCCTGTATGCTGTCGTCTCACCTCGCCGTCTCCTTGTCTTGGAGGAGAAGGTCTGAGGGGCCGAACCACAGACTTTCTCCTTCAAGCAGTGAAGAGGAGGAGGTGACGGGACAGCATGTAGTTAGACCTCAACAGAGGATGGAGATTCAGCCTTTCTGTGTCACATAACTACACAACAACTGTGTTTTTGTTCACATTAATATTCTGACATTATTTTTTAAAAACAACACTGTTTCTTTTCAGATTTGGTGCATGTGAACGCCATATCCTATTTACAATGACTAGACGAGCTCCTATCCTGATTATGAGAAAATGGCTGCAAACATCTGTTAATTTGTCAGTCTGAGTTAACACTGATCTTTATTAGTCTGGGGGAAATGTTGCATCTTCAGTATGAATTTGTTACGTATGTACTTGTATATTGTATCTGCAGTACATCGTACTCTTTGCTGCTGCAGAGACAACATTTCCCCTTCCCATCATTCAGTTTCAGTTTTATGTTCTCTGAGATTCAAATAAGATAGTGTCAGTATCAGGCAATGCTATGTAATGATTTTTTTTCAGTTTTTGCAAGTTCTGTTTCAGTTGTAAGCTGAAGAATATTGCTGGCTCATGCATACAGGGATGTTTGTGATCAGGATATTGGATGCACACAGACAGCTTGCTTGAAACAACACCTCAATCAGGATAGAAACTATAAACTGCAGTGCTGTGTGCATGTAAACGCAATCACCACCGAGGAAGAAGCATGATCAGCCTCTTAGCTGTGTGGTAGGAAAGGTGCCAAAGTGCCATTTTACCAAACTCCTCTCCTTCTTGTCCCCGCTCTCCTTTTCATGCTGCCGGCTGCTCCTCCTCTCGTCTCCTCCAAGGTAAGACACATGTGAGACCCCCTCCAGCACGCACACACACTCACTGTGTATGGTATCCCTCCTCCCATCCGTCCATCCCCCCCGCCTCCTCCCTCCGTTCGTCCCTGCGTCTGTGTTTGTTCAGCAGTGTGTGTTCTCCCTTCTTGGCCCTGTGCGCCGGTCCATCCCGCCTTCCTACCTGCCTGCACTGGTCAGGTGAGTGAGGTGTTAGCTTAGCGACAGCGACCGTGCCTCCTGCTGACTTGTCCCGTCTCTCTTCCCCACCCCGCCTCTCCCGCACCACAGCAGGTCATGGGTCAACTTGTACTGTGTGCTGAACAAAGGCGAGATGGGCTTCTACAAGGACGCCAAGAACACCACCACGCCCTACAACAACGAGCCGCTGCTCAACCTGTCCCACTGCAACTGCGACGTCACCAACGGATACAAGAAGAAGAAGAACGTCTTCACGCTCAAGTGAGGGGCTTGGCTCTTTCACGTTCACATTCAGACGTTGCTCTTGATTTGTGGATGCATGAGTGTGTTTTCCTCACAATGCTCAGACTGAAAGGTATCTCAGGCTTGGCTTAAATAGCTCCTAGAGATTGTGTTAACATTAAATGGGTGGCGTTTGCCGGATCAGATGCTATTTGCAACTCTCAGATGCTCTCCTGCTTCTCAGCGTAATGTCCTGTGTAGCAAAATACATCAAGCAGATTTGTCAAGCAGGTTGACCAATGATAGCAAATACTTTGCTAATAAACAACATCCCATGTTCGAAAGGTATTCACTGAACACATTCACTGTTGCTCTGTATGCAGCTCATGTCCTGTCTTCTTATTGCAGAACAAAGGATGGCAGCGAGTTTTTGTTCCATGCAAAAGATGAGGTGAGACATTCCTGCATTTTGACTTTGATCACCAATAAAATTACAATTTTAGCTGTAGTAGTTCATCCTATACTGTTAAAGTCAACACAGATCCCACATCCTTAACACACACACACACACACACACACACAGTGATCCGCAGAGATGCTACTGGTAAGACACTCAAAGGCTGTGCTCACACTGCAGCTGTTTTTCCCCTTATACTGCCGTGTAAGCGAGCACGACTGCCTTAAATCTCGTGAAAAGAGATGGTAACAGGTGACGTGAGTAGACGAGGCACACGACATGACAGTTTCAGGTAACTGAACACCTGACAGGCTGCAGTGTGCAGAGGCCTGGTGGCAGAGCGAGGCGGTCCAGCCAGAGGAGCACTGCAGGGGTCTAGGCGTCAGATGACTGACATTACAGAGGGAAGGCCTACAGGCATGGGTTGTCCCGGCAGTGTTGGCAGCACATTACAGCTTGTTGTCCAGGACCACCCCAACTGTCTTAGCAGTCAGAAGACATCACAGTAGTGTTGTCAGTGCTCAGGTCTGTGTGAGGGCTGTCTTTTCCCAGGATAAGGCAATGCTCCGTCTTGTTACGATTGGTTGTGTTGCAAAAGCAAAGAAAGGACGAGTCGAGTGTCATCTGCATAACATGAGATTTGCTGGTCGACTGGGTCCAAAGCAGCAGATAGATCAAGCAGAACAAGGGGAGAGGGCTGAAGCCACGGCAGCATGGCAGTGGCTTTGTGTGAGGAGAGCGGTCTCTTGTCGAGTTAGATGCCTTGAAATGGGATTGAAGAGGGTCCAGGACGTTGCTGATTGGAAACTGCTCGCTCAGGGCTTTTGGACAGAAAGGACTGTGAAGATTCGGGCCTGGTATGGACAGAAGCAGGGTGAAGGTTTTCACAGCACCAAGGCCAAATCCAGAAAACCAAAGAAGGGAAGGATGTCAATACAAATGGTTTGGAGGGAAAGATAGGAAGGGAAATGACTGAGTGGGCGGGGAGAGGCTTGTTTGGACCTGACAGGTGGAAAAACAGATTCTGGGAGGAGAGAGGGAAGAAAGTAGATAGAGACATGAAAAATCCGAAGAGAAGCAGGTCAGAATGGAGTAAAAAAGCCTGCAGTGTGAACAAAGCCAAAGAGAACGGGTGAAAATCATTCGTTTAATTTCATTCAAGTGCTGAAATATCACTGAACATTTTTTTACGGTTGTTTAATATCAAACGGCCTTCTGATTTTGGATCTCAGTCTTTGGTGTTTTGTTTTAGATTCAGTATATCTGACTCTTTCCTCATCACTCTGCCCTTTTTTCTCTTTCCCCCCCCCCTCTCTGTCTTTCTCTCTTCCCTCTGTCACAGGAGGATCTCAAAGTGTGGGTGTCCAACATCACCGCCAGTATTTCCGAACACGAGGAGATTGCCAAATGGGGTCAGCCCCAGCCAACTACCTCATCCACTGACGAGGGCACGCGCCGCGACGGCAGCAAGGCGGACAACAGGTCAGATCGAGGCAGCGAGCGGCCCGAGCGAGAGAGGGAGCGAGAGAGAGATAGAGATAGAGAAAGAGAAAGAGATAGGGATAGAGATAGAGAAAGAGAACGGGAGAAGGAGAAGGAGAGGGAGCGAGGCGAGCGGTCGGAGAGGTCAGACAGGGGCGACAAGTTGGACGTTAAGCGCGCGGAGAAGTCCAGCAAGAAGAAGTGAAACGGGCGGCGACTTCCCTCGGACCGCAGCGTGTGAACTCTGGAGGGAGGGGGGGGTCGCAGACTGGTACCGCACACCCCCTCCCTGTCTCTCTCTCTCTGTCTCTCTCTCTCCAACACCGTCTCCGGATGGGTTGTGTTTGGATTGAAAGCTCCACACAGGACAGCGGCTCTGACCCGGGACCCCTCGTACCACAAGGCAGTGTGAGTTTGGAGCGGGAAGCGTCTCTCTGTCTCTCTCTCTTCCTCTCTGTCTCTCTGTCGGGACAAAGACAGGCATTGACGCTCTGCCTGCGCCCCCTGTTGGCCGTTTCATGTAACTCCAAGAGGGCAGGTTTCACGTCGAAACCGCGGGGTGGCATCACGCGAGAGACGGACGGGACCCGCATCACGTTAACTTGAAGGCTGTTATTAATTGCTGGTAGTGCGAAAACGTAGCTCATACTGTTTCATGTTTGTTTTTTCTATGAGATGAGCTGTATCTGTATGTACTTCTTGTCTGTCTGTCCTATCTAGCTATCTGTCTGTCTGTAAGTCGAGACATCCTACACTATGTCTTTATTACTCCTCAGAAATCGAAAGAGAATGAAATTATGCCAAAACGTTTTACACATACAAACTTGGAGAAATGTCTGTTTGGTTTGGTTTTGTTGTTGTTGCGTTGTTTGTTTCCATCGACATTTTTCTTCACGTTACTCCGCCTGTCTCCAGGTCTGGCCTCTGCCATGAAAAGAAATGTGGATAGGAACCAAACAGCACCGACACTGCGTTCATCCAGACTCCCTGAGGAGCAGCCACAGTGCTGATCACAGGGAGGCAGAGTCTGATCATGTAGGACAGAAGAAGAGTCGAGGAGCGAGCAGAGTCCAAATGACAAAACGTGCATGTAGAAAGAAGGAAAACTGTGATCGCCCCTCCGAAATGAATTGGAACTTCGTATCTCGAGGCCTGAGATCCTGAAAAACAAAGCAAATAAGAGTTTCATCCGTGAAATTTTCTTACATCTAATCTTCAAATCAGCACCTAGACAAGGACACAAAGCAGCGTCCCGTCCATCTGACAGAAGACTCTGGACTCCAGGGGCCTCATTTATGAAAGATTATGTGCAATAAAAGATATTTGCAATGACCATTAAAAAAAAAAAATCTAATAAACAAATAAAGTTAGACCTGTAACACTCACACTCCTGCAACCGTACAGGTTTAGATTTCGGTTTTGATATGTCCAAAATAACTTGAACAAACCAGTGTAACCTGCTGATTTTGGCATCAAGACATTTTTTTTAATAACTTGCCTCTTTGACTTGGGTTTGCTCCGTCTTTCTAAATGAGGCTGCTGGTGTTTAACAGCCTCGTCCTCTTCTGCTGTCTCACCTCAGATAGGAAGCAAGACACAATCCAGCTCTCATTAATTCATCCACAAAAAATGTTAATACCTTTTTATATGTAATTTAAGGATGTCTGTGTGTATGTGTGTGTGTGTGTGTGTGTGTATCTGCGCGCCCGCTGCTGCTCTCCGCTCCCAGGGTCTCCATAGCTCTCAGGTGATTTATGTTACTGTGTGCTTATCGTGTGCTTCACGTTAACATGTTTGTCCCCTCAGTTACACCTCAGTCTTCCAGACATGCCAGAGCTCCACACACACACACACACACACACACACACACACACACACGCACACGCACACAGGAACTCAGCAGATTTAAAATATCAAAGCTTACACATCACTCATGCAACTGAGTTTAACCGTCCACCAAACTGTCCAGATCCACATCACACTGATGTGTAGTCAGAAAAGGAATGAACGAATAAATGAATGAATGAATGAATGAATGAATGCATGAATGAAAAAGGAAATCCCACGGTGTACATGCACCATATCTAACTGACCTAAAAAAAAAAAAAATCAAAGCAATCAAGCGGTGATGGTGAAGGTCAGTCTAGATTTGGGACGGGGTCAGCCCGTGTGTGCGTGTGTCAGCTGTGAGATGGCGTGTCCTGCTCGGAGAGGCGTCACCTGTCAGAAGAAACACATTCACATCCACCCACCGCTCTCTGTTCTTTTGTGTAAGCTCGCCACAAAGCCATAAAGTGTACGGGGAACAGGACTCCTTCACACGCTGGAGCCGTACGACTCTCGGTGGGAAGATGAGCTCCTCGGTGGTGGCAGGTTTTGGGAGGTTACCGTCCCGTCGCGGCGGGAGTGAGGAAGGAGATGGAAGAACTGCGACGGGTCAGACAGCATTTGAAATCTCTTTTAAAAATCCTCTCCAATATGAAAGATGTTCAGCATCACCTCTGTTGCATGAAAACCTTGTCGCTGCGGTTCCGCTGTTTTCCGTTCTTGCTCTGAATTAAAAAGTTCACTTTTATTTTGTTGTTTTTTTCTGTGCTGGGTGTCCTCCACCTCATAACTCATGACAGGCTGACTCTTTGAAGATACGAGGTTATCATGCGACAGTGTCATTGTGTTTTGTGTTTGGCACAGAGGGGAATCTCCGACGGCGTCCTCGGTCTTTCTGATCTGTGTTCACTGCGCCAGGCGTCCAAATCTATGCCAGACAAAATTAGAGATTTTAAATTCTGTCTCGACCCCGACTGTCTGTTTCATCATAATCAGATCTGTTTATCATAAAACGTGTCTTGAGTACAATAGCTTTCCTTGCTAGTGTTTTTATTTTTTATGTTTTTTTATACCACATTTTATGCATCTCAACAAGGCGTGAATGCCAGATCAATGCAATCCATGACGTGCATGCCAGACACAGCCAACAAAGCAAGAGCTGAACGCTTCATTTTGAGCAAGCCTGACTTCACCCTGCAGTGCGACTCTGCAGAGTGTGTTGTTGAAGGACTGGCACACTGTGCTCAGCTGTGAACGACACACACTCACATGTCAGCACCGCCTGCTCATGTGACGAGGTCCACTGACCAGGTGAATATCCAGGAAGAGCCACTGCCTTCACTGATCTCACCTGTTACATTCACTTTGGGATGGTGAAGTGAAAGGGAGGAGAAATGTTGAAGAAGTGTCTGCTCTGTTCACACCGACCTCAGTATGTCAGCATAGACAAAATGATCAATAAAATCCCTTTTGGTTTCTCATTCATCTATGTACAGTCATTATTATGCTCTTGTTTTCCCCTTTTGTTCTTGAAAGTGAATGTACATCCTAACTTGTTTTTGGAAAATCGTTCGGTCAGAGGTTTGGATGCAGATCAGTGTTTCCTCCTGCTCGCTGGAGAAGCCTCTCAAACAGCTTTTATACCACGTGACACCAAAACTCTGCCCCGAAACCAATGCTAATGATGTTTACTCAGACATTTAGATCATGTGACACTAAACCTCTCCACTGGAATCAGTTCTAGCACATTTATATCACTAACACTGAGTCCTAATGAGGTTCTCTGAAACACTGACATCAGGATGTGACAGGAAAACTCTCTGCTGGAATCAATACGTCAGAAACAAAATGTTTGTGATGCTAAAAGTTTCCACTGAAGCCAAAACAGACAAAATCTGACACTTTCACACCGCGTGGCACCAGGACATCACTAACAGAGTTTTGTGAAGCCTCGAAAGCTCTCCACCGGACTCGGTTCCTCTGAAATGCTCTGGAACGACCCGTAGACCACGTGACAGTATTTCAGCGGAGGAAACACTGACGCAGACGCTCCTCGGTCTGACACCACGCAGCCGTTCAGCCGCTGACATAAACACCAGGGTTTTAGTCCGCCTCTCAGATTTGTTGCATTGTGTACGCCAACTTCACACAGAGTAGTATGCAGTATTACAGTTCAGATATGTTGTATACAGATTCTAGAGGGCTTTGTACAGGAAATAACACTGGTGATGATGATGATGATGATGATGTCTACGGTAATGATGAACTGAGACTTTATGCAACTTTTCTTTGCACTAGGACGCCGGCCTGTGGCGGAGGTGAGGCCTGAGGGCCAGTGGTGCTGGGGATCTAAAGGAGGGGCGTCGGTGAAGGACGACCGCATTAACAGGGAGAAAACACTCAGCTGACAGCATAGTGTTTTATTTCTGAGGCCAAAAACAGAAACGGCATTGATCGATCGATTGATACAGATCTGTGTGTCGTGCACTCTGCAGCGGGTGCCCAGCCAACACCAGTTCACCAGACTCGACTCGCGGTTCAGTTGGAGCTCGCAGCAGCAGCCTCAGTCAGCACTCACTCATAGGAGTGTGCTGATGTTTCTCTCTCTTCCTCTCACCTGTCGGCTGATCTAATGAACACACACTGCCTGGGTTACACTCAGCGGGGCTCAGGAGACAGAGGACACGATCAGCCAAAGGTTTTGATCATAAAAGAACACAATTGTTAGTTGTTGTTGTTTTTTTTTTTTAATTTAGGATTTAATTTCCCTGAGGACAATCTGTTGATTTTAACTGGTAACCCTAACCCTAACCCTATCTGGTATTCTTAGGCAAATTAATCCTGAAGACGAGTTTTCATGATGTAATCTATTTCTATAACCTTGAACGGTTGAGCCAACATTTCTGAATGTCCAGAGCTGGAAGACGTGCAATCCAGATATTCACATTTCCAGGTTGTTTTATTGACAAGAGATGTTTTGTGCCACTGAAAATGACTGAGAGGTGAATTTTGTGGGAGGTTTGTTGGAGGATCAATACCCATACAAGCTTCATTATACTGCAGGTGTGATGGCAGTTTTGTCTGCTCTGATCTGGAAAATGCACCAGTTGTTGTTGCTGTGAACATGAAATCGGTCTCCTCAGCACCAACAGTGGAGCAGCTCTGCAAAACATTAATGTGATGAAGTGGCCACTTTTTCACGTGTTCAAATCTCAGCTAAGCCGCCCAAGATTATAGACACAATCTAAATGAAATAGTTTTTAAGGGTAGGACTTCTGTTTGAACACAGAAAGCACAATACTTTTTTTTTTTATATCCAGTTACATTTAGTCTTAGAGACATTCATAAGGGCGTCGGTTGTATTTTTTTCCTCCGGCTCAAGAAAACGAAGCGTTTCTGCAGTAAAACTCACCGCCCTGACCCCGCCCTGCCAGGCCACGCCAAGCGCTCCACACCCACCCTGAAGCATCAGAGTCCAGTAGAAACATTAATGAAGTCTTCTCGTGCTGTTTGGGAACAAGGTGTAGCATTTTTTAACCGTCTTGTTGCGCCAGACGGGTGGGGTTTGACACATCATCCCACCCACCTGGCGCTCCAGAGGCTTTAAAACAAACAGTCCTCTGCTGCTGCTCAGCGGATCTGACCTGCTGCCATAACCTGTCTCTTCCCAGGACCCCAATGCACCACTGGCTGTCTGCCCTCACCCTCTGCCTATCTGTCTGTCTGTCTGTCTGAATGCCTGCCTACAGCAACCTAACCTGATAATGTACAAATGTATTTGCTCAAAAGTATTTTCTGTATAAAAAAAAGAAAGAAAAGAAAACAAGAAAAGAAGTTTCTCCTTTGTGACACTGGGAAAACGGACCCCTGCGTTTCTTTTTTTCCATTTGATTTTGTTTTCAACACCGTTTGGGGGCGTCCGCGGAGGCCGTGTTTGTTTGTACGATAAGCTGGAAGCTGAACCACACCTCCTCCTCACAGACGTCAGGACAAACAGGTTGCATGAAAGACGTTGTCTCTATTATGATACTGCTGTGCATGTCTTGAAGTCCCATCCGTCCGCTCCACAGTCGCTGCGCCAGCCTGGCCGACACAAACCACCACGGAACAGCTGGACGAGTCAAGCAGTGATGTAGAAAACTCCCAGCCATTGATGCTGTACAGCCGTTTCTTTGAATTGATAAATACAACTTGTGATATTGAAACATATCGGTTGTGTTTGTCTTTTTTTATGCAGCACTTTTTTCCTATTTATTCTGTACCCGTGTTTCCCAAAGTGTGGTCTGAGGACCAGCAGGAGTCCGTTTGTGGGCTGCAGGGCCATCAGACCGAGGAGCCTCAGCTTCACTCCTGACAAGTGAAACCCTGAGAGGTTAAAGAGCTGAGCTGCAGCTCCATGTGAAGACACACTGAACAGAAATCTGCTTAGGTCACTAAGGGATGACCTTAGTGTCCTAAGCAGGGGGGTTGAAGTGTCGAGTGCCTTCTTTCCTTTCTCCCTTTCCGCAGCACATTTCCTCTTTTTTCCCGCGGATTTGGGGAATTATTTACGTCAATTCAATCACGCAATCTTTTCTTCCGGCCTCCTCTCCTCTCCTCCACAGACACACACACGCAAGTCGCGACACCCCCTCCTCAACATGCTGCCTGTTTACAACGGACTTGGACTGCTGGGAGAGGTGTTAATCAAAACAAACCAATCACGTCTTGATCTCTTCACAGCTGGCCTCTGATTGGCCTGGCCTGTCTCTCTGACTTAAAAAAATAAAGGTCAGACTGGCGAGGCCAGCCAGACTGGACCGGCCTGACAGCTGATTGGCCTGGCTGGCGACCTGTCGACGACCTGTCGAAAAAAAAAAAAAAAAAAGAAGACAGGCAGGCCACCAGGCCAGTGACAGGCCGGCACTTCGGGAATTCTCCCAGTTCTCCTGATGTACAGTCCGGGCCTGGTCTGTGCTGTCTGCTGTCTGTCCTGTCTGCTGTCTGTGCTGTCTGCTGTCTGTGCTGTCTGCTGTCTGTGCTGTCTGGTGTCTGTCCTGTCTGCTGTCTGTGCTGTCTGCTGTCTGTGCTGTCTGGTGTCTGTCCTGTCTGGTGTCTGTCCTGTCTGGTGTCTGTGCTGTCTGCTGTCTGTCCTGTCTGGTGTCTGTGCTGTCTGCTGTCTGTACTGTCTGCTGTCTGTACTGTCTGGTGTCTGTCTGTGGTGTCTGCTGTCTGGTGTCTCTGCTGTCTGTACTGTCTGCTGTCTGTCTGTGGTGTCTGCTGTCTGTACTGTCTGCTGTCTGTCTGTGGTGTCTGCTGTCTGGTGTCTCTGCTGTCTGTGGTGTCTGGTGTCTGTGCTGTCTGTTGTGTCTGGTGTCTGTGCTGTCTGTGCTGTCTGCTGTCTGTCTGTGGTGTCTGTTGTCTGGTGTCTGTGCTGTCTGTTGTGTCTGGTGTCTGTGCTGTCTGTGCTGTCTGCTGTCTGTCTGTGGTGTCTGCTGTCTGGTGTCTGTGCTGTCTGGTGTCTGTGCTGTCTGTGATGTGATAATCTCTCCTACATGAATATTTCACAGTGTCTCAGGTCTCATCATCATCATGGTGGTAAAAACCACATTCATGCAGGAAATGGAAAACAAACGGTGCTGCACATGTTTCCATCATGACTGTGTGCTGCAGTTTAAACCTCTCTCGCAGAAACACAAAGAAAATTTTAAAAAGGCCAAGACAGCAAGGAAATAAAGCATTTAATTTCAGGAATAAAGATGACTATTTTTTCCACACATTGTAGAATTACCACTGATTTAAAAAAAAAAAAAAAAAAAGAAGAAGAAGAAGCTGTATTTCACACTATAATTTATTTATTCCTTAAAAAGGGCTGCCAGTCTGAAAACAGACTTGTTGGGATGGTAACAGTTTTTATTATTGCTCTTGTTTTTATTGTTATTGTTTTTAAATGTATTTTAGGTTTACCTGGGCTGCAGCTTTTTTTCCCCCTATTTTATTCACAAAGTATTTTTTTTAATTAATTTATTTATTATGACTTTTTTCTTTTTTGTTAGCTTTGTTTTGTTTTTGCTGTATTTCTCTCTTGTCCTTTTCTTTATGTTTTATTGTCATCATGTTTCATCTGTTTGTAAGTAATGTTGTTTTCTTCTTTGTCCATGACTGGAAGTGAAGATTAAAAAAAAAAAAAAAAAACTCAGCTAACTCAGAAATATGATATTTTCTCGCGGTTTTATGCCAAAATTTTTCTGCTGAGACTTTTTTTCTCACAATTGCAACTTAACTGAGAATTAAGAGGAAAAAATCCTGCAGTTGTGAGGAAAAAATACTTCCTTTACAAAGTTTCACCAGTAAAACAGAAAAATCAAGATATAAACTGACAACAGCAAAGAATTAAAAAATAATCTTGCTCTAAATCTGCATACACCCCATTTGATCACTTAATGCCCATATTTAGACATAATGCACACGTCTGTTTTTCTTTCTTTCTTTCTTTTTACATATTTCTAAGGCTTTTTTTTTCTTTTTTTTTTTTTTAAATGTCTATTTCTTATAATTAAATTCTTCTTTTGGGAGTTTGATCAGCTGAGCGATTGTGCCCGCGGGGATCAGTAGAGAAATTTCTGATTGTGATCTAAATTTACAAGCCAAACACAAGTATTCAACTCCTTCAACTAAATTAAATTAAATTGAATTAAACTAAAAACTACGAGTAATGCATGAATACTAAAATAATAAGGAAACAGTCTAATGTGGTTAGTCTTCTGAAGCCCATGTTATCTTCAGTTCTCCCTCCGGGTTTCCTGAAGGGGTCAGGCGTGTGCGTGTGCCGCCGTGGTCGTCGAGCAAGGACGTTTGAAACAGAAACAGGAGAATCTGCTCATAATCAGGTTGTTGTTTCACACTGGCGGAGCGGGACTGATCCTCTGTAAATAAATAAATAAATAAATAAATAAATAAATAAATAAATACTCAAGAGCCTCTGAGATAGCGGGTCGTCTTTGGAGCTTTTATTTTGAAAGGACGCCGCCCAGGAACTGTAGTCCGCGGGCGGAAGTCTTTGGCAGACGCACCGGACGCCATTTTTCCCGACAGGTCGGTTAGTATGCGGAAGGGAGAGCGTCGCCTCCGTGAAGTCCACCGGAGCCGCAGCCGCAGCCGGGGTCAGGGTTAGGGTTAGGGTTGGAGTTAGGGTCCATGGTGGAGGCGGAGGATGCGCGGCGGGTTGAAGGCTGCAGCCGCTTGAACTACACGTCCGACCGCGGCGACATGGAGGAGAGGTTCAGCACCGAGATCGCGTCGATCGTGGAGGTGGCCATCCAGGCGACTGTGTCTGTCTTCAGAGACGCATGGGAGAAAGAAGCGCCAAATTTGGAGTGGGAAGAGACGCGGGTGGCCGTGGTGCGGGACATAGGGAGCCGCCTGGTGCTCCAGATCAACAAGCTGTTCTCGGACGTGTCCGAGGAGAACGAGGCTCTGCGGGCCAAGGTGGAGCAGCTGGAGGACGTGCTGGAGAACAAAGCCGGGAGCCTGGAGCGGGAGCTGGTGGCCCGAGTGGGCCAGCTGGGGAAGGACCTGGAGCAGGTGGAGAACGAGCTGAAGACCATCAGCGAGCAGAGCAGCAAGGCGCACGGCGGCCTGCCCGGGGGCCTGCTGCCGGACGGTGAGCCACGCTGACAGCGGCTCTGCCCGCCCGGGGCCGGACACTGTCCTCCGCCCGCGGGGCTGCAGGGTCCTGGCCCGGGGTGGACCCTCACAGCGAGGCCACGGCTTCACCAAGCGGACTGGAGGATAAAGCAAACAGGAGCCCAGCAGTTTACCAGAAGAGTTCAGGAAAAAGTTTATTTCGTCTTCACTAACATCACTAAGATTTGTCACGTTTCTCTGTTCACATCTCCGTAACAGGAACACTTTGTTGTAGTTTTTTGACCGCTGGTCTGATACAGGAAACTTCCATGTGGGCTCTGCTAACTCCTCATGAGACTCTGTTATTGTGTTTGACCACTTTCAGACTCAGTGATAATCCGTGTGTTATCTGGTTGCAGCTGTGTGTCAGGGTGATTCTGTGACTGTGTGTTTGCTGCTTGGTGTTCCTCTGTCAAACAGGACAGGTCAGTGCTAACTCAGGTGAGCCTGTAGGGCTGCACGGTACGCACAGCATGTCACACCACCAAGTGGATGTAGAAAACGCAGTTACTTGTCAAAGTGTCTTATTGATCAGAACAGAGCAGTCAGTGTCTAAGGCTAACCCTAAACTTTCATCTCATCCACATCGCTGCCTTTTGAGATACTAATATCGCGTGTTCATATCAAGATATCGATATGATAACGATATATCGTTCAGCCCTATTAGTCATCAGACTTGTTGCCCTCTGCTGCTTTCAGCTGATGATGACGTCAGCACTGCTAGCTTTAGCCAGCGCTCCTAAACTGCTGAGCGGCAACTTGTAACCACACAGCATCAGCTGCAACCAGGTATTTTCACTGATGATTGACACTGATGAATATGAATGTAATTTTACACTTAATGTTTAGTGTATCAGATGTGAAATATAATGACAAAGTCTCATGAGTTAGCATTACTTTTATAAGGAAAAGAGCAGAGAAAAGTAATGAATCTCAGTGGTTGTAGTGAAGATGGAATCACCAGCTGATTGGGATTTTTATTTGATGACTAAAACAGTCAGTTCGTCATGAGAGCTAGGATCATTTTTCTCCTGGTGCCTTTTAGCAGTTTGCCTGGCTTCACAGGTCAGCACTTGACTCTTGTTTGCTTTAGCCAGCAGACCCAGTGATAAACTCCCGGCTGCATGTTGAGGGTGAACACAGAGTTTGGCGTGTGCGTCTGATGTTTCTCTCTTAATCTCTTCACTTTGTGTCTTTGGATCCACACAGGGAGCCCGGTGCCGTCCGTGTCCACCAATCAAGCCTCCGCAAAGCCCGCTGCCCCGCTGGCTGCTCCAAGTGAAGGTGCCGCCCTGAACCCGTCGCCGGCTGTGACAGGAGCCTCTCACGCCGTCACCAGCGTCTCCACCTCACCCGCTAGCCTGGCGGCCAAATCTGTGGTGACCCCGATGTTGCTCGTCAACAGAGTCGGCGCCACCTCCACGGTGCTGGTGGTGGAGGCCAGTCAGGTGATGAGCGGCCCCTCCACCTCGTCGGCGGCCATCTCCAGCCCGGCCGCCCTGCAGATGGCAGCCGGGAAGCTCATCCTCAAAACCGCCGCCTTGCCGGGCGCGTCGCCTCAGGCGGTCCCCAGCAGCACCAGCAGCAGTGTCAGCTCAGCCAAGCAGAAGGTTGGCCGTCTCTGCTTTGCTTTGACCTTTTGCATTTTAAGAATACACGGCAGCCAGTGGTGTGCAGTGTGGAGATCATCTGTGGCCTTTTAACTTTAGATGCATGTCAGTCAGTTAGAGGGTGTAGTTAAATCTGTAGTGGAAAATTTTGAAAGTATTTTTGGCATGTAGGTAAAGCTGCATAAAGCAATTTTTCATGCATTTCTAAAATGACCCCTTCCATTGTGAGACTCATCACTGTGGGTCGTCTTTCTGCCATTCAGTTTACCGACAGCCTGTTTCCTGATAATAAGCTCTTCCTCTTCAGCTCACTCAAACCTTGAACCTGAACTCTGAAACTGCACATCCTGCAGGTGAACACAGCTAAATGTCAGATCAGTGGCTCAAGTGTCTCTGTGACTTCAGTCAGCTCTCTGGGGACAAGAAAAGCTCATGCAAAGCAGCCTTCCTTGTAGCTGAAAGGCTTCACATTTTGAATTGGACAAAATAATCCAAGTAATCCAACAGGAGCATTGTGAGAGTGAAGTCTAGCCTTTATCTCCATCCAAAGAAAGCATTTTTTTGGCTTTCACTTTTGGTTTTGTACAGGCAACCTGCTGTGTAGGAGTGTTTCTGTTTCCAGATGGAGTGTGTGCTCTCAACGCCCTCTAGTGGCCACAAATCACTTAGTGCAGCTTTAAAGTTTTTCTCAATCAGGAAATGACAAACTGAAAAATCTTCACCTTGCACAGGGAATAAGTTCAGTGATATCCAAATCCTTTATTAATCCATTATTAATAATTATTACCGTCATTTTGGTATGCAAGCTGTGTAATAAGCAGGACAATCCACAAAGAGACAGTCTTATCGAAATGACCGACTCAAAGAACCGGGTTCCTCCAAGGTTTTTTTCCGTCACAGATCGTCTCGTTGTGGATCGTCACTTACACAATGTGTAAAGTGTTGCCAGTTTGCTGTCAGCCTCTTTTGCTGACGGTGTGCAGCGTCAGTCACAAGACCACGCCCCGCCCGCTCGCCCTGTGAAAATCCTCAGGTATTCATCAGTCCAGGCCAAACTGCTGTTCACCTCCACGACACAAGGCTGCGTCGCGTCTCCTTGGGCAGAACATGGACTCGTCTTGTTCCATAAAAGTTCTTGGTTGACGTTATTGATAACTCGTCACAGCTGCAAATCACCGCCTGAAAACTAATCCTTACCATACAGGACTTCAGATGGCGGTCAGGAGGAGGAAACTATTTTTGCTCACAGGCCACAATGGCTATTAAACCTAAAGTTCACCCCCCACCCTCACCAGCATGGAGAGCATTATTTCTCTGTGTTGGTGGTGATACAGTCAGAACGCATGAGGACAGTCAGCAACAAGCAATAAATTCAGAAAAAGGGTCAAAAGTCTTGCTTAGAAACATGTTTCCGTATGAATAAAGAATAAATGATGCCATCAGATTTACTGATTGCTGCTATTTCTAGGTTCAGCTTCACTCAAATGAAATCTGTTTTGTGTTTCCTTCTGTGTTACAGAGAACTCTGGAGGAGCCGGCCTCGGGCCCGGCCAAGAAGGCAAAGGTGGAGAATTCACAAGTCCAAAAAGGTATGATCAGACACGACACTTTCTAGGCTTTAACTGTTAACTAAGTCATCTCTGTAAAATTACAGGGGGCCTTGTTGAAAAGATGGATGCACACAAATGGCTTCAGTGGGGAAGGAAATTCAAACTCAAAACCTTTTCGATAATGGTGTGTTTGTTGACACAGGAGTTCAAGAAGGCTAGAATGCCCTGCTGGAATCTGAAAACCATCCAGTGTGTTGACATACACACAAGAAATCAGATGATTGAGAGTGACTAGGTTATGATGGGTTATGGTAGGAAATGGGTGAATGTGTTTACATGAGCCACAATAAGCCGGCGCCCCCTCAATAATCAGGTTTCCACCCGCCGACCTCTGACCTCTCACATCATGGCAGCCGGCCTCGTTGGGGATTTCCCCGAGCTTCACTCCTCTGCTCTGGAGGGTGCAAGCAGGCGGTGGCGGTGGCGTTCTTCAGTGATCATGTCGAGCATGTAGTCTTCACTCTTACTGTATTCATTTCCTGTGTTTATCATGTCAGTTTCACCGCCTCCCCTCGAACGAGCACACACAGAAAAATCTGTTCACAAATCAGCATAAGAGTTTGCATGGCATAATAATCATGCGTCTCCAGGAGAGCTTTAGCTGCCTTATGCCAATTTCTCTTAATCCCTTCCACAGATTATGGAAACCAGCTTTATATGGCAGATAGGAAATGGGAAATGGCAGAACTGCAGTGCAAAAGCAAATAACATGGTGCATCTGCAGTTAGTGTGGGAGAGTGGTCAGTGTCTCTGCTGAACCAGCCACTTTTATGTTTAGTCAACCAACAATTTGAGGATCTGGGACAATATTAGAGAGACATTTGTAAATCCTATCTAAGTCAAACCTCTCCTAACTGTTGGTTAACCTGTAATCTGGCCTAACCATTTCACTTCTCCAGGAGCTAGTGTTAGCTAACTTGTTTAATCTGTAACTTCAGACTGACTGATGTGTTCCAGTTTGATGACAACACGTCTCTTAGTGACACACTTTTTCACTTAAGATTTTTCTTTGTGAAGTGGCTGACAGGGCCAAAAAAACTCGGCCTGCTGTGTCACACAGTTTAACTGATGTAGCAACAACTAGCATATAGCATTAGCATGATGGGAAAAGTAGTGTTGGTTGCTCGTTTACAGATAAAAAATTAGGACAAATCCCATTGCAGACTGTCGCTGTCATAACATTTAAGACAGGAAGACTGAAATATGGCCCCAAGTTCCAGAATCATGTTTGGGTGCCACAGCTACACATGAATGTTGAATGAAGCAGAAAAAAGAATTTAAATGGACAAATTCATTAAAGAAATAATAAAAAGGTTGTTTTGTGCTACACGTGTGGTGATTTAACTGCTTTTCTTTCTGCCCTCCAGCCTCCACTGAGGGGAAGGAGGTGAAGGTGAGCAAAGTGCAGGAGAGAAGACAGAAGAGGAAGGAGCTGCGGACCGTGAAGAGGTTCTTCTGCGACCTCTGCAACATCGGGTTCCACTGGCAAGGGGAACTACGGAAACACATGGCCATCCACAAGAAGCCTTTCCCTTGTAAGGAGTGTAACAAAAGTTTCTTGGACAAGAAGTCCCTTGAGAATCACCTCCAGCGCCACACTGACCGCAAAGAGCCAATGCCTTTCCCCTGCCCGCAGTGTAAGAGAGGTTTCCGCAAAGAGAAGTCGCTTCAAAACCACCTCTTGCGCCACCAGCGCTTTAAGCAGCCGAAGCCGTTCTCCTGCGATCAGTGTGACAAAAAATTCAGGCTGGAGAAGTCCCTGGAAAACCACGTCATGCGTCACAAGGTGCAGAGGAAGTTGTTCAAGTGCCAGGTTTGTGAGAAATTGTTCAAGACGCCGGCGCAGGTGAGGTGTCACATGGTCGTGCACTCGGAGGAGAGGCCCTTCACCTGCGCCACCTGCGGCAAAGAGTTCAAGAGCAAAGACACGCTTCGCTTCCACCAGATGGTTCACTCTTCCGCCAAGAAATACAAATGTCCAATGTGTGAGGAAACCTTCAAGTACGCCCACTCGCTCACCGTGCACAAGAGGAAGCACACGGGCGACACACCGTTTATGTGCCCCGTGTGCAACAAGACGTACAGGACCGGCACGGCGCTGAAGAAACACAACCTGGTCCACACCGGCGAGAAGCCTTTCACCTGTCACATCTGCGGCGCGAGGTTCAGCCTGAACAACAATCTCAAGAGGCACATTCGCCTCCACACGGGGGAGAAGCCCTTCACCTGCAAGGACTGCGGCAAGAGCTTCTCGGACACCAACAAGCTGAAGACACACATGCTCATCCATGGCGCCCGAAAGCCGTTCATGTGCGACCTGTGCGGCAAGACCTTCCTCTTCAACTGCAGGCTGCGGTTACACCAAAAGTTTGTGCACGGTGACAGGAGTGTGGAAACAGATGGCAGCCAGTATGTAGGGCAGACCCAGCAGCGGAACAAGGCGTCAGTGATGGTGAAACCGTTCAGCTGCAGGATCTGCCTGAAGGGCTTCAGCGCCGCGTCGTCCCTGAAAATGCACGAAAAAAGCCATGAGGACCACAAGCAGTTCCAGTGCAGCATCTGCGGCAAGTCATTTCACAACAAATACTCATTCGCCTACCATCAGAGGAGCCACTCAGGGGAGAAGCCCTTCGTCTGTGACGTGTGCGGGAAGAGGTTCTCCCAGGCCAGCAGCCTGAAGCAGCACGAGCGAATACACACCGGAGAGAAACCTTACAAATGTGACCAGTGTGGCAAGACCTTCAGGACGGACGGAAACTTCTACAGACACTTGCGGATCCACACAGGGGAGAAACCGTTCGAGTGCGATCGATGTCAGAGGAAGTTCAACCAGTCGAATCAGCTCAAGTCCCACATGCAGGTCCACACGGGCGTGAAGCTGTACTCGTGCGAGCGCTGCGGCCGCGGCTTCTCAGACTCCCGGCAGCAGAAGAAACACAGCTGTGACGCCACATAGCCAATCTTAACCAGTTGACTGTTGTATTACAGTTGCAGTTCAAACTATGAATTGAAGTAGAGAAAAAAATGACATGTCAGGCTGTTTTGCATTTTGCTGAAGCTGTTGCTGTTGCCTCAAAGCTTTTTAAGGACAGTAAAATGACTAAGTGATCTTCATCTGTGTAATCTCCTGTCCTAACTTCTGATAGGTTTTGTTTGTTCAAAGGTGGAAAAGTTTCTACTTGAAGTCATGACATTTAACCTGTTGAAAAGGAAGTTCATGCTGATTAAATCCTACACAAGCAAACAAACATAGCATACTTTGGTAAATGTTGGAATAATGAGATAAAGAGACCCAACATACAAAGACATCGAGGAGTCCCTGACAAAAAAAAAAAAAAAGAAAAGAAATTTATAGTCTCAAGAAGTATATTTATTATGGTTGAAAAAAAATTGTTGGAAGGGTTATTTGTAAGAGCACAGATTTCTGTTCAGTTAACTTTTAGAGAGATGCCTTTTTTTTTTTTTTTTTTTTTTTTTTTACTCTTCCCAAGTCAAATGTTTTGTACTAAACTGAGCTGTCAGGCATCCTGCCAGTACACAAACACATGGATGCTATGATAGTTATCAATGAATTTAATTATTTTTCATTTAAATAACAAGCAATGTAAAATTCCCTTGTGTACAGTTTATTCCACTCTGTACATAGATAATTAAAGCGTTCATAGTGCAAGCTACACTGTGAGACTTTTATTGTGAAGTACAGTAATGTACTGCAGGAACAACTTGTTTCCGGAAGTGGGTGGGTGGGCTAACGCTAGCTAACGCCAAAGTCTTTTTCTGCTTTATTGCTAAAGTCAGGTGCTTAACTGAAAGAGAAAATGCCGGCAAATGAAGTGTTTTGTTTGGAAACCAGGTCCATGTTGGAGACCGTGGCGGATGTGACCGAGACGCTGAGGACAGGGTTAGCCGCCAGGGGGCGGGGCGCTAGCTATTAGCATTAGCCCGCGCACACACTGTTTACGGAAGCTGCCAGTGGCGGGAGAACAGCGCTCAGTCTGCATCAGCGCCCCCTGCTGGTGCGGATGATTCAGAGCCACAAACACGGGGGTCAGCTGCAGGTCAGACTCAAGAGGAAAGTTGAATCATAAGAAATGGAAAAAAAAAAATCAGAAATGGAAAAATATGTGCAGTCTGTTAAGGTGTGCATTATGCAGGAATGTGCGCATTGATCTTCATTGTAACAAAGAATGTACATTCTATCTAAATATGAGCGTCAGTCCTCCAAAATATTACAACAATAAATACAGAAAGAAGAAACTGAGCATTTTTTTTTTTTTTTTTTTTTTTAAGATGCACCTGTCTCCACCATGCATACACAGAGGTGTTGCACTTGTGCATTGTAAATAAAAGGTGGCACTTCTGATCAGGGAAGTCTGGTGAGGAGGAGATGATGTAAGTTATGATGCTGTGGTTTTCACACTGAGCCGGCTGAACAGCTGTGGAGCGACATGTTTAGACAGCGCTTTTCCACCATCAGCATCAAAACACCAGCTGAGGGGACGGAGCTCCATCCGTCCAGCAGAGTCCAGAGACTCGGAGAATCTACGTCCAGCTGTTTTGGAGGTCGTGATGAATCGCCCCTTGTGCTGATTCTCCCTGTAACTTGTCATCCGGCTGTGAGTGTGTACAGTGATACGACCGTCTGACTATCCTTACAAACTCTGGTTTGTTATCATTAATCAGCCGGTTGAGCCACTGGCTGACATCAGCTCTGTCGTACGTCCTTCACTATCTGAGGCGCTGGCCGTCCTGGACGACTCGCCGGTGACTCGCTGGCTGTAAGCCAACGGGAGGTGAAGCTGCATCACTTCCCTGATCAGTCCCCCGCTAAGGTCCTGAAAAGGTTCAACCTGAAGATCAGTCCGCTCTCTTTGAAAAGCACCGGGCAGCCCCTCAGGAAAGACACAGGCTGACATGGAGCATGAAGCTAGAGGTAAATGGCAAACCTGTATTTTATATATTTGCTCCTTTTCTCTCTTCTGCTTGATGTAATTCTACATAATGTGTTATGTTCATGTGCCAAAATAAATAGTCTCATTGATTGGCCGGCTACAAATTGATTAATTAAAAATAAATAAATAAATAAATCAGACAGTGGCCAGAAAATATCCCTGTTTCGACTCGAGTTATACTGATGTGAGCAAGAGTCAGGTGAGTGTTCCTGTGAGCACCTGATGGTGATGGTGATGATGACGACGATGATGATGATGATGATGATGATGATGATGATGATGATGATGTGGCAGTGTTTCCTCTGTATTTATTCTGCAGCGGTGCAGCGCTACAGCACAGAAACTACCAGCGGCGGATTTGAGTGCAAATCATCATTTAGTTGTTTTTTAAATGAGGGATTAAGTATCCAAAGAAAATGATTCTCTATAACTTTGCAGCTCGAGTCGTACCTGTGACCAAAAGAAGGGCCAAAAATGTGTGGAGGCACAACCAGTCATCACTGCTACATTAAATTTACTGGAAAACTTGAATGTTGGTGCTGTAATCTGAGACATACGGCACAGAACAGCTGCTCTACTGAAAACCTCCATCATGCTCACAGACTCTGAGTGCTGTAGCCAAACTGTGACCGTGGCCTCAGAGTTTAGGTTCACTAACAAAATACACGTGTGGCTAATTTAAAAAAAAAAAAAAAAAAAATGTCTATGGATATTCATCATCAGCCAAAGTGCTCAAGTTTCTGGTTTGAAATGGAAGTTAAAAATGTTTCAGTATACTCTTAATTTTGTCTGACATTTACTTGCAACCATACACTGTATAACCTGCAGAAATGGAACAAGTTCAATTAATTTGATTTCTGCTTCCCAACAGAGCCACGCCATACCTTGATGTTTAAGCCAGATATCTCTATATCAGTACAATAAACAATACTGTATAACTGTGTGTTCACATTTATTTGAAATTTTAAGTGTTGTAACAGAAACAGAAAATTAAGTATTGAGCACGATAACATCAGTGTTTTATTGATCAGAAGAGACGGATCATCTTCTAAAGTCAACTCTAAAGTTTGATACCGTCTATATCGTTGCCTTTTTGAGATATTAATATCGCGCATGGTCATGTCGAGATAACCACGTGATAGCAACATATCTCTCAGCGCGACTGCCCAGTTCTGTTTCTATGGCGTGAGCATGTCCACGTTGTGACACGGTGGCTTTTATTCTGAAAAGGCGGAGAGGAACAGGCTCCAAGACGCTGTGAGTCGAGAGAGCCTACCTCCACTTCCTCTCACGGTTCATGTCGGTCAAACTTAGTGAAGTTGGTGTGTTTTTCTCAGTGAGTCTGGCCGGAGCAGCATGCCGCTCCGCAGCGAGGCCTTCCGGTCCCAGGCGGCGGCCATCCTGGCGTTGTTCGCCGAGGAGATCCGCAGACTGTCCGCGGAGCCGCACGGAGAGACGTCTGGGACGGAGAGGCGTCTTGGCTCGGCGGTGCAGCCGCTGCTGAGGGAAACAGTCCGCAAACTGTGCAGCCTGTTTGCGGCCTGCTGCGGCCCGCCGGAGGACGCAGGCAGCGGTGCCGACAGGCAGCCAGTGAGTCCAGTCAGCCAGGGAGTCCAGCCAGCCAGTGAGTCCAGTCAGCCAGGGAGTCCAGCCAGCCAGTGAGTCCAGTCAGCCAGTGAGTCCAGCCAGCTAATAAGTCCAGCCAGCCAGTAAGTCCCTTCAGCCAGTGACTCCAGGCAGCCAGTGAGACCAGCCAGCCAGTAAGTCCAGGCAGCCAGTGAGTCCCTCCAACCAGGGAGTCCAGGCAGCCAGTGAGTCCAGTCAGCACATCTCCACCAGCTGGCCGTGTTATTGTTGTACCTGCTGTAACTTTAACAAGTGAACCAAATCAAACGCCGCACATTCATGAACAGGCAGAGCAAACACAATGTTGAGGATTCAGGGAAAAGTGCAGCACATGCAACAGAGTGTTAGACAAAAAAAAAAAAAGACAAAAGACACAGCTGACACTTTTCCAGCTTCTTCCTTTCATTTTTAAAAAAGTAATTTTCATTTATTATTCTGATGATTTTGCTAGACGAGCAGGACATGGACTCTGCCAGGTGTGTTGAGGCTCAGGTGGGACTGGGCCTTCCACGTGCTCTCAGTCCCTGAGGTGTGTCCTGACAGGTGCATGTGCGTCCAGGTTGTTGAACTTTATCTCCTTTTCCCCCCAAATGAAAGAGCAGTGACATGCACACATTAGCACCTGGTGGCCAGGTAGACAACACTTCCTTCCACACCCGATGCTCATTAAACAATAACGCTTACGGGTTTAGAACGTCAGCAAGCCCACATGTTTCTCTTATAACTGTACTGTTACAGTTGTAATTACAATGTACCTGGTGATTACCACGTTGTTATTTCTGTATGTAATTTATTTGTGACCGTTATCTGTGTTTGTCCTGTTTTAGGCCGACGTCCTGTGTTTTCCAGCAGAGGCAGCATCAAGTGGCTCTGCAGGTTCGGACAGTGACACTCTGACCTGTGACTCTTGAGCCAGGACGTCTGTAGTGGCAGCACATTTCAGGAAACATTAAACATCAGTCAGGTTCATCAGCTAACAGCAAATCCAATTAAAACACCAGCCTTAGTCATGTCAGCAGGTTCTCCAAGGCTGTGGTTTGGATGGAAAACAAGCTTCCATTCCAGTCAAAACAAAGTATTGGCTCTGTTTTACTGTGTTAGCAAACACTGATCATGTTTTCAGACCTACAAGCTTGTTGTCACACCACATACACAATCTGAGTGCTCAGAAAAGTGAACACACACAGTTGTTGGGTGACAGTGTTTCAGCTGAGGGCCTCACACTGCACTTGCAGCCTGGAGCTTTAAAATGAGCAAAGCACGAGCTACAGGAGGTTTTGGGGCATTAACCTTGTCATAGGACAAACAAGTTGTCTATATTTCAAGCTGTAATCGCAGAGAATCAAGGAGTTTTTATGTATTCTTACCTCCATGTTAAGATCCTGTCAGGCTGGGAGGAGATTTTGGCAGTTCATTTTTATCTCCAGTAAAATTTGGCATTAATTGATGTGCCTAATTAACTAAGAAATTTGTAAAAAAAAAAAAAAAAAAAAAAAATCTTGTCTCTTTTTTTGGTCCGACAGACAAGGAGGGTGTAGCTGAGAGGAGTCCAGTTCAGGAGTGGGCAGCAGGGGAGGAGACCTTGTTGGTGGGCACAGAAGACGTTCAGGAGGTAGAGGAGGGAAACACGGCAGACACGCCAGCAGATCTCAACTCCAGCAGCCAAAACCTGCCAGAGAGCAAAGCGAGCAGCAGGGGCAGGTGGCGGAGACCAAGCGGGCCAGCAGATGGTGCTGCACTGCCAGCTGCTGCTGAGGATGATGGGACTGAAGAAGGGAAAGACTCCCACAACAAACAAACTCAGAGACGCAGAAATTTCCTGTGCAAACAGTGCGGCAGGAGTTTCCCTCACCGCAGCATGGACATGGGGGACGAGCCACTCACCTGCCGTCAGTGCAGGACAGCCTCCTCACCTGAAGCACCCCTGGACAAGCACATCACTCCCAGAAAGGTAAGATTATTGTCAGTTAATAAATTAGTTATTTTTTCATTAATCCAGGTAGCCACAGGCGATCAGAAACGGGCGACATTCCACTTACAGGTTCTTCACCTCTAGGGGGCAACGTGGAGCGCTACATTCTGAGCTACACAGAGGAGAATGGGCTGTGGTTGGTGGGACCTGTCCATAAAACCAGAAGCTGTGCTTAAGAAGACGCATGCTTCTGTGTGCTTTGATGAATGAGATCATTAAGGGAAAGAAGCTTTTTTTCTGTAACCAGTGGCCATTCTGCAGCTGTGAGTTTCACCTCAGCTCTTCATTATAAATGTTTGGCTGTGGAACAAAGACAGTGACAGTCCAGTTACTGATCAATATTTGGAATCAAATGTTGTGATCATTTTAAAGCATTTAGACCCACTGAACGCCACGTGTTCCACTCTGTTCAGCAAGTGCTCAGTGCAGCCCCCGATGGACAAAACACTACACTGCACTGCTCTCCTCTGCCTCCCAGCAGTCAGTGGCCATGGGTCGGCTTCCTCTCCCTGTAGGCTGTGTTGTCAGACTGATTGCACTGTTTTAGGTTGAACATAGACCGACAAACAGTGGCGCTGGTGGGACGAGGCCAATGTGACATACAGCTGAAAATAACTCATTGTCATTGTTGATAACGCGTTATTATTTTTTAGTCTAATCACTTAGTCTATAAAATGTCAAAAATAATGACAAAGTCTCTCGGAAGTCCAAAGTGATGCCTTGAAATTGCCTCCTTAGGCAAAAACTAAAAAACCCAAAGTATTATTTTTATAATGACATGAACAGAGAGAACACAGTCTTAGCATAGAGCTCCTGGTGAAGAAGAAATCAGCAGTTGTTTGGGATTTGTACAATGACTAAAACAATTAATCAGTTATCCTCAGAATAAGTTATAATTCCATAATTATCTGTTTATTGAGTAAATGATTTTATCGGCTAATCACTGCAGCACTCGAGAGCCGTCTCTTCCACCTGCGAGGTCTGCGGGAAAGTGTTCCACAACCAGAGATCCCTGCAGAGCCACCAGCTCGTCCACGTCGAAGCCAAGCCGTTCACGTGCCAGAGCTGTGGGTCGGGCTTCAGCACCAGAGGCAGCCTGCGGCTTCACCAGAGCGTGCACACAGGGGAGAAACCATTTCGATGCCCCACCTGTGACAAAACCTTCTCCCAAGCCAGCTACCTTCGGGTACACAAACGGACGCACTCCTCTGACAAGCCGTTTCGCTGCAGCCTGTGCGGCAAGGGCTTCGTCACCAAGCGCGCTCTGAAGTTCCACGAGGTGGTTCACACCGGTCTGAAGGCGTTTGGGTGTGAGGTGTGCGGCCGAAAATTTGGCCATTACGTGAACCTGAAGAGACACACGCTGATCCACACGGGGACCAAACCCTACCTGTGCAACGTGTGCGGCAAGAGCTTCAACCAGTCCAGCATCCTGAAGGGCCACATGCAGGTGCACGCCGTCAGCAAGCCGTTCATGTGCGACGTCTGCGGCAAAGCGTTCATCTACAACTACGCGCTGAGGAAACATCGGAGGCGCCACCTGCAGGACGGAGAGGGGAAACGTCAGCGCTGCGACAGCTGCGGTAAGGAGTTCAGCTCGGCGGGCGCTCTCAGGACGCACCGGCTCCTCCACAGCGGACAGAAGCCTTTTGAGTGCGACACGTGCGGGAAAGCCTTTACCCAGAAATACTCCCTGGTCATTCACCAGAGGGTGCACACACAGGAGAAGCCTCACATCTGCAGTGTGTGTGGAAAGGGCTTCAGCCTGGCAAGCAGCCTTAAGCTCCATGAGAGGTATGTAAACAGTGGAAGTGTACATACTATAAATACTATTATTCTTATTTCTTAAGGAAAACCTCCAGTGTTTTGGTCAAAATTCCCCTTTTCTGACTGCTGAGACACCACTAAGACACCACTTTCACCTCTGAAGGTCCAGTGGTTTGGTTCCTATGGGTAGCATTTTGTGTTATAGTAGATGACAAAGATCCTGCACACTGTAGGATCTGCAGGATCTTTATCATCTACTATGGACTATTACACTGCAAAAAGTCCAAATCTTACCAAGATTATTTGTCTTATTTCAAGTAAAAATGTCTTATTTCTAGTCAAAATATCTCATTACACTTAAAATAAGACATGATCAGCTCAGAAATTACTTGTCTTTAGACAATTTTCACTTGTTTCAAGTGAAAATCTACTTGAAACAAGTGAAAATTAGCTTGAAACAAGAAACTAATTTTGCCAATGAAACAAGCAAATTTTTACTTGTGACACAAGTTAACAAGTAAAAATTTGCTTGTTCCATTGGCAAAACTTGTTTCTTGTTTCAAGTACATTTTCACTTGAAACAAGTGAAAATTGTCTAAAAACAAGTTACTTTCTGAGCTGATCATGTCTTATTTTAAGTGTAATGAGATATTTTGACTAGAAATAAGACATTTTTGACTTGAAATAAGACAAATAATCTTGGTAAGATTTGGACTTTTTGCAGTGTATGTTGACTCCAGCACCTGGCCAAAGTGTTTTTTGGATGTGCGCACCTCCTCTTTTCTCTGACCTCTAGCATTTTGTGTTAGCCACAGGAAATGCTTTATGCTAAGCTAACAGGAAATGCTATCCATAGGAACTGAACCACTGGACGTCCAGAGGTGGAAATGGTGTCCAACATCTGGTCTCAGTCTGGGGAAGTCAGAAAAGGGGAATTTTTGACCAAAACATTGGGGGATTCCTTTAACAATGAAAATAATCAGTAGTTGCAGTGCTAGTTTGTGGCATAGCAACACAGTGATTTGCAGTGAACAATGTGTTTCACCGCCATGCTTCATCAGATAAATTAGATATACTTAAATATGTGGCTGAGTATTTTCATCTTTGCTGCTTCCCAGGACCCACACTGGAGAGAAGCCCTTTGCGTGCCAGACCTGCGGGATGACTTTCAGCATCAGCGGGAACCTGAGCAGACACCTGCGCGTCCACACGGGCGAGAGGCCCTTCAGCTGCGAGGTCTGCGGCAAGCAGTTCAGCCAGGCCGGCAACCTGAAGACACACATGCAGGTCCATCTGGGAGAGAGACCGTACGAGTGTCAGAGGTGCACCAAGACCTTTGCCTACCCAACAAATCTCAAAGAGCACAAATGTGTCGTCAGTGACACATAACTGTGCAAGTTACTGAGATAAAATTCAGGAATTAAGAGCGAGAGAGATCATAAGAACAGTTGAGGCTGCTTTAAACAAAAACACAGCAATAAATCCAGACAAAAGCCAATGCAACAGCACAGATTGTGACTTCTGATTCAGCATTAAAGAATGTGGATACTAAGCTGTTAAATAATGCTGAAGTAAGGGGAAGAGTCCATCACTGTCAATCTCAGTTTTTCTTAAATTTGTGCTTACATTCTTGAAAATCCAATGTCATATGTTTTCATAAATTAAAGTTAATAAAGTTTATTCTTTACTATGAGCAGGACTTGGCTCGTTTGCTCTGATCCACACATGAACAGTTTTGACACCAAATGCCCCCGTACACACTGCCAAACACATAAGAGTGGTGTCATGGTCACCAGACTCAAGTCACATTACCGACAGCAGGTACGTCTTTGAAACATTTTGGACAGTTGTGGAGCGCAGGGTGCAAAACAGATTTGCACCTCGGGCCGCTGGAGGCTTTCCTCCTGGAGAGCTGTTAGCTCAGGGTTTGTACGGCGGCATCTGAGGATGATGCTGCTCTGAAAGTCGAAAATGGTTCTGCTGACTGACTTGGCACTTAATGTTGACGCTGTCAGGTGTGTGTCTGAGGTGGTCGTTTCACACACTCACACTGCCGCCTTTAGTGTTACCATAGTAACTCAGTTGTGTCCAGGGGAAACGGGCCATGATGCAGGGCTTGTTTAGGTCTAAGCAGCTTACTACTTTAAAATCATTACAATACATTTATATGCAGAAGTCCTAAAAAATAAAATAGTGTTAATAATGGTCTAACATGTCATTGTTTGATCTATCATCTCCATGCACCTGTGTGATGAACTGACCTCCACCATCAGTCTGTATTAGTATGAAATCTTTGTCTAAATGTTTTGAGGAATTATTCTGTAAATCAGACCAAAGCTGCCATGGAAGTGAAGGGCGACGTCAGAAACACTGAGTTCTGGACTTGCAGCCCAAAGGGGAGCATGGAGCTGCGAATGAGGATGTTTCATCACCATGTGGACTAGGGCTGCACCAGACGGACAATGTGTCAGACCTTCATATTTATGCCAAACATCTTGACAGCGATACAATAAACATTATGACTGTGGGCTCACACTTTGAAATTTTAAGTGTAACAACAGTGAAAAGTAAACATTCTTCAAAAAACAGCATACTAATATGGAGAAAAGTTACTTACTTCACAAGTATTTTTCAAATATTTTATTGATAAGAACAGACCCATCACTCTGCATTAAAATTAAATAAATATATAAATAAACGTTTTGCTGCAGCCTTTGCTTCCACACAAAGCCTCAACAATATTTTAGTGCCACAGAAAATGCCGCACAGCACATTCATGTGTTCAGTAGCTATGACCATGAAACATGTTGATCGAGGCTGCTGTGGTGTGTTAAACCCAGCTGGGTGGGCTCCAAAACTGAAGTTTTATGTAAATAATTCGTCATGTCCCATCATATGATAAACAATATACCGTTCTGCCCTCGTGCACGAGAACCACCTCCAGTCAGTAAAGTGCAACAACCCAACACGCTGCCCGGCCGTGCTTTTATTTTGAAAGAGAGCGCCTCAGTGAACCGGAAGCAGAAGCGGTGTCCGAGTCCGTGTCTCCGGCGGAGCGCCTTGTTTCTCTTGTTGTGATGCTGCTGTTTTAGAGCCGAGCAGACCCTCCGCGGCGGGCCGCCCAGCCGGATCTCTCTCTGCTCGGCCCCGGACAGCATTGTGAGGATGTCAGCTCTGGAGGAGCAGGTGGGCTCCATCCTGGAGCTGATGGTCAACGCCACCGTCACAGAAATGGCCAAAGTTCTGGGCAGCAGCGACCCCGCGGTTCCACAGGTGCCCGGTGCGCCGGACAACACACCCGGCTGCCCGGACGACAAGGTGCGGTGAGCTGCGGGCGGCCCGGCGGGCGGCCTGCGCAGCGGCGCTGCCCGTGAGCCCTGCCTCCGGTCTGCCGGCCAGGCGGCCAGCTGAGCATAGAAATAGAAGAGATAGCTCGCTGCTCGGCTGCAGGCGGCTGAGGCCGGCCGGCTGAGTGTCCGCCCTGCGGCGGGGTTGGCAGCGCAGGTGGCGTGTGTTTGGTCTGAGGACAGTGTTCTGCCGCCGCGGCTGGTTGTAGTGCAACACTGATGGAGGCGAAGCCATCTGTGGACGCCATTTTGAATTGGACCCCAGGCCTTGGCTGTTCTAGCTGTTGTATGTCTAGGAGCTTCAGCGCCGCGGCAGAGACGCTGTCAGCAGCCAGAGGCTCACAGCTGGAGGCTTTACTGTCAAACACATGAACCTGCGTGATATTCATACCTCAGAGCGAAACCACGTGGACGATATCAAATGTAGAGTTAGAGTTGGTCTCAGACAGTGGATTGGTCTGTTCTGGTCTAAAAATTTAACTAGAGTTCTGCATTTTCTACGTCCAGTTGGTGTTATGACGCTGTTTTTGAAGAATGCTTAAAGTTTCACTGTCGCTGCACGTAAAATTACAAATAAGTGTGAACCCACAGTCAAATCTTTACTGTATCAATATCAGTATATTTGGCATAAACATTGAGACATGAAATTTTGTCCTCATCACTCAGCACTAATATATTCTCAGTATGTATATCTGTAAAGTTTGCTGCGTTGCTCTCTTGTAACAGCCCACTGCATGCTTATTGTTTTGGTATGAAACATGTAAACTGTACAATAACTAAAAAAAAAAAAAAAAAAAAAAAATTAATTCCAATTTGCTGAATTATTTTCCCACCACTTTCAGTCTTTCTGAGTCCTTATCATTATTATCATTGGTATGCCTGTTTTGAGTTGTGTTCCCTGTTGTGATCATGTGAGGTGTGCTCTGCCCCCAGGTGATCCAGTTCAGTGTCTTCATGACGGCTCTGGCCAGAGACGCTGCTGAGAAGATGTGCCAGCTCTTCCATGAGTGTTCCTCTCTGCTCAGGCTGGAGGTCAGTCACTTCACCGTCCGGTAATAACACTTTACAACAAGACCCGTTTCTGTTGCAGCATTTTCTTATTGTGAGTGAAAGTATCTCATCAAAAACCCTTTTCTTACCTGTCGCAGTTTCTGTTGAATAAAGTAATGGTTAAATCTAGATGGTTAGAATAACCAAGCTTATTTCTCTCTAACATGTTTCTATGCAAACTATTACTACATCCACTTAGTGTCACTTTACTCCAGTCTGATGCAGCTCAGCTCAGCAGCTCTGCCTTAAATTCTGCCTTTTAACAAAGTTTATAATGTTCAGTTTGTGTTGACATTGTGCAGAATGTGTCACTTTAATTCTGTGTTTATTACTGAGGTTGTAGTTTGCAGAGGTCTGCTACTGGACTGCATTATACTGACAGGTGTTTCTAATTTTTTGTCCTCACTGTTTATATACAGTGAGGGAGGACAGAATATTGGAAACATGTCAGTAAAATGCAGTCCAGTCCAACAGCAGCACTAACTATGAGCTCAGTGCCAAACACAGAAGTGAATGAACACCTCTGTTACCGTGACAACAAGACAAGCTGAGCATTATAGGCAGCAGGAGAGGAAACTATGGCACAACAGCTGGACTGGATTAGATTAGATTAGACTGTACAGGTGGATCTGATGAAGTGTACACTGAGTGCATACCTGCAACACTTATTGAAATAAATACATGTCCCATAATAAGTCTTGCATTTCATTGGAAGTTGTATGAAAAAGGTCTTGACAGTGTTAAATGAAGTCTCAGATACCTGAAATCCCTCACCCTAACTGTATCAGCTCATTCTTGTATTAAATCTAACAACTTTACAGCTTAATAGATGATGCAGCAGGAAGTAACAACAGTGCAAAACAAATGTGTCTTCAGGATCATAAAATTCCCACCTCTTTTAATTTTCTGCTCAACATTGGTGGTGGTTGTGTAGGTGACCCAGGGCGTGGCGGAGAACGAGGACCTGCGGCGGAGGCTGGAGGCGGCTCAGGCAGAGCTGCGGCTGGTGCTGGAGGGCGGCGGAGGCCAGGAGGAAACGCTGGAGCCCCCAGAGGGAGGCCAAACCCAGACGGAGGCCAGGAGTGCCCCGTCCAATGGGGGCAGCTACGCACAAACAGAGGAGGGGCCCGTCCAGAGCAGCCAGCGTCCCGGGAGGAAGAGCCGCAGAGGTGAGGAGCTCTTCCCGGCACCGGCACCTGGACTTCACATGTTTTTGGTGCATGTTATTTTTTACAACGTGTATTACGTGTATTTTTACAGTCGTGTCAGGCAGTGACGGTGGAGTGAAGAGATCGCCCATAATCCACTTGTGGAAAGGGAGAGCGTATGAGGTGAGGTCTTATCTGTTTTCTGATGGTTTTGTGATAATCCCTCTCTCTCCCAGTCGTGCGAGTTAAAGGGAGCGTGTGCATTTCTGAACGTCACCACATTAAATTCCACATGACGAAATAGTGTTAAGTGTATTTTGTGTATTCTAACCCCTTAAACTTTCCTTATCCACCGCCTCTGCCTCCTCCTCTGTCCCTCTCCCAGGACAGTATCCGCACCGTCATAATAAAGGAGGAGGGGCTGGAGGCGCTGGCCGATCCCGATGAGTCGCAACAGGACGACGACAACGACCCAGACTACCAGGTGGACTTGACTCATCTTTTCTGTATTTATTTGCTTGTCTAGACTTCATGACTTTGACATTAGATTCAGTCCGGATTTGTTTTTAATCAGTGATTGATTTCCTATCGTGAGGAACTGCCAGCTATCAGATGTTTTTGATCATTTGTCTCATGATGTCCATAAACTCTTGTGTTTTGGGGTTAGTTCCCTCAGATTATATTCTCATTCCCAATAATCCACACTGCAGTTGGATGAAAAACGGCCATTTTTTGAACTGACCAAACAAACCAAACTGCAGGATTAAAATTCCTGTTGCAATAAATTGTTTCAAACATGCTTAATGTTGACATTTCATAAATTTCCCATAGGGATGAATGTGAGTTTGAGGGACTGTCCATCTGCATCAGTGTATGCTGGGATAGAGCCCAGCTTCTTGTTTCCTTGCAAAGAAATGAGAAATGAATCATTTTTATTCAGCTGGAGCCAGAGGATCCAGACGACGGCGACCCGGGATACACCACCAAACCCAAACCCAAACGCGCTGTGAAGCCCAAGTCCCGTCGAGGCCGAGCCAAGAAGGAGGGCCAGAGTCCGAGCCAGCAGCCGCTGAGCTGTAAACACTGCAGGAAAACCTTCACCAAGCTGATCCAGCTCAAAGCCCACCAGGCCGTCCACGGTGCAGAGAAACCCTTCCACTGCTCCCAGTGCGGCCGAGGCTTCTCCTTCCAGCGCAGCCTCAACGAGCACATGCTGCTGCATACAGGTGGGAGTCTGTCTGTGCCGACATTTACTCAGTCTGGCTGCGGCTTTTTAAAGATGGAAACAGCTGAGGGCATTGAGAAGCAAATCACCAGAGAGAGGGAGAAGGTTCAAGGTGATAATTAGACAAAACCAAATGGATTAACAGAATCAACATGACAACAGGGCACACTTTTTATTATGCATTAAAGAAATATTTGTAATGCAGGCCTCATCACGCATTGTGTTAAATAGTGCTATTGTGGATCCAAGAGCAAAAAGTGTTTCCTTCAGGAATGTTTTCTTGTTATTTAATAGGTGGAGAGCTTATCTTTGAGGTGCTATGTGTCATATCTTTGTAATTCCCCAGTTTAAAGTCTATTAACAAGTGAGGACTGATGAAGTCAGTGGTAGTGTCAGAGCTCTGTCTTCTCTTTGCTGAAGAAGTTCAACATGTTGGAAGTGAATATTTTTCTCATCTGCCTTTAGCTTCTTCCATCTTCTGAAAGTTTCAGCTCTGTTTTCTCTTTTCCTGTTTTGTCTTAAAGAAGTTCAGCAGATTTCTCTCTAAATCCCACCTGGTGATGTGCTGTGTAAAAAGCAGCAACAGTCTTGTTGGCACAGCCATGCATATGTGATGTGCATTTTTTAATATGCGCATGAATTGCTTTTCCTAGATAATTTGAGTACACCATAATTCATCACATATTCAATATCAATCAATATCAATATCAATATATATCTTTATTTGTCCCCAATGGGGCAGTTAGTTCCGCAACAAAGGGAGCACACACAACAAAAAATGCAAACACACATGACATAGGAAAAAAAAAAAAATACAAATAAATAAATAAATAAATAAAATAAAATAAAATAAATGGTCACTTGAATTTGAGAGATCATCATTTAAAAAAAAAAAAAGAATAAATAAATGGTCACTTGAATTTGAGAGATCATTATCAAAAAATAAATAAATAAAAAAGAATAAATAAATGGTCACTTGAAGAGATCATCATTTCAAATTTGGGAGACTATTCCACCCATCTACCTTTTCCTCCTGGCATTTAAAAGAGAAACCGTGGAGGGTACAAAGGAGTGCTTATATCTGTTCGTTTTTGCAAGTGGGAGTCTAAGTAGTGAAGCTGATGGTAAAAACTGAAACTGTTGGTGTAAAGGATGAGAGCAGTCAGACAGGATGGAGGTTGCTTTCTTAATAAGTTGTTTGTTATAGAGCTCTTGTAGAAATTCATATACAGTCAGATACATATATATACTCCAATATGCAGGCGAGAGGCCCCACACCTGTGACGTTTGTGGGAAGGGCTTCACCCTGAAGCAGCTGCTGAGGAACCACCAGCGTCTCCACGCCGAGGTCAGGCCCTTCCGCTGCGACCAGTGCGGCAAGAGCTTCTACCGAGCCCACGGCCTGAAGATGCACCAGATGGTCCACACCGGAGAGCGCGCCTACAACTGCCAGTACTGCGGCAAGAGCTTCACCATCCAAGGTAACCTGCAGCGCCACCTGCGCATACACACAGGTGAGAAGCCCTTCAGCTGCGAGACGTGCGGGAAAAGCTTCAACCAGGCCGACACTCTGAAGGGCCACCAGAGGATCCACACCGGCGAGCGGCCCTTCAGCTGCGAGACCTGCGGCAAGTGTTTCATTCAGAAGAGTGCCTTGAAGATGCACCAGAAGACCTCCCACTCGGGGGAGAACTCGCGCTCCTGCGTGGCGTGCGGGACCACGGTGGCCTGCGTGGAGTCGCTGCGCTCGCACATCCAGACGCACGCGGCGACCATCCCGTGCACGTGCGTGCTCTGCGGCCGGCGGCTCAGCTCCATCACCGACCTGCGCTCGCACCAGCTGCACCACACGGTGGAGAGGCCTCACAGCTGCGGCCTGTGTGGGAAGAGCTTCAAGTCGTCCAGCTACCTGAAGATTCACCTGAAGTCGCACAGCGGGGAGAGGCCGTTCTCCTGTGACATCTGCGGCCGCATGTTCACACAGCACAGCAGCCTTAAATCACATCAGGTCGGTCTGCAATCAATTTTAATATCGAACTGTAATACTTGAGAATTGCAATATGTTTTGAATTTGCACTCAAGTATCGTGACATTATCAAATCAGGAGAAAAGCTCACGGTCCCAGCCGTGTTCCCTAATGACTAACAAAACATTAAAGAGGCCCTGAGTAATTTGTTAGTTCACTTGATGGCTAGAAAACAAACAATTCTAGCCTTCATAATACAGGGTGACCCAAAAAAACTGGAATTTTTGAAGTGCGTATTGGCAGACATGAGCAAGTGGCAGCACCATTTTTAAAAAATGAAAATTCCATCATTGTTTCTTAAATGGCATGTTTTCAGGTTTCAATTACTATGAATAAAATATTTTTCTTCCATCACTCTTGGTTTTATTGGATTGTTAAAAAGTTCCCATTTTTTTGGGTCACCCTGTACAAGAGAGACAAGAGAACCATAGAAAAAAAAAAAACAGCAGGGCATTTCATCTTAAAGTGAAAACACGTGTTTATATTCTTCCAGCGAATAGACGGAGCAACACGCACCAGCTCTAAGTCTTCATCAGTGTCAGACAAATATATCATCAGAGCTAATTATGCACCAGCCATAGTCTGCAGTGCACCCAGTGTACATCAGCCAGTACATTCACTGAAACAGTAACATGGGCCCCAAACATCACATACCAAAACAATGGTTAGGGTTAGGGTTAGTGCTGTCCTTTCCTGGTTTTAAAGGCAGCATTACAGTAAAAGGATCTAAATTTCTCAACTAGCGCATTTGTTAAATTTTATTCATTGGCTGTCTTTGAAAGAAGTTTTTGTCTCCAGTCAAACCCAATGTCATGAAGAGCTACGTCCAATTTAGGAACTGATGGTCAAAAGATGTAGGATTTGTGCCGGGGTCAAACAGAAGACAAAAGTTCTTGTTCTTGCTACTATTCATTTGACACATTTGGGGTGTTCGATAGGTTGGATTTACTGCCTAAGGACAAATTCATGGTGTCAGCTGAGTTGTCTGTCATAGAAGAAGAAATCAAATCCACTTGATTTTCTGATGTGTTGTGTCACGTTATGCATCAGTACCCGTCAGTTTGGTTTGTAAATTGGCTTCAACAAAAGAAAGACCTGGCGTGACCATCGCATGCAGTGAACCTCGTGACTTTTTCTCAAACAGGTTTTTCTGAAAATTACTTCATTTCTTAAGACTTTTCCTTTACCCTTTTCTCTTTCCAAAGGTGGTTCACACAGGAGAGAAGCCGTTCAGTTGCGACACATGCGGGAAATGTTTCAGCAACACAGGAAACCTGAACAGACACCAGCGCATCCACACGGGGGAGAAGCCGTTCAGCTGCGACCAGTGCGGGCGCAGCTTCAACCAGGGCAACAGCCTGAAGGCGCACCAGCAGATTCACACGGGGGAGAAACAGTTCATGTGCGACAAGTGTGGAAAGAGCTTCTCCTACTTGAGGAACCTGAAGGACCACAAGTGTTTCTACGTCTGAGTTGCAGCTGCTGCAAGGCTGCTGTGAGGCCACCGCAAGGCCGCTGCAGTAATTCACTGTTTTAACGGATGGATGAGCGAGTTTGGTGACTTAGGAAAATGAATTGACAAATTCAACATGAAGGTGGCACCGCTGATGCTTGTAAAATTGTGTTTACCACGTTTGTGAAGTGCCGGTGTCACTGTACCCATGGAAACAGGAGGGTGTGGCTGCTGTGTGGATTCTCCAGCTTCAGGTTTTGTTTTTTTTTTATTATTATTTGTAAGAGCTGGAGACAGTTACTGTGTAAGTTCTCATGGTTAAAGGCTCCAGAGCCCTATGTGAGTACCTTTTTTGTACTTAAACATTTTGGCATTTAGCTGGCACTGTTATCCAAAGTGGCTTGCAGTGAGTGCATCAGTTGAATAAGCTTGAATTCCTCAATCACCAATACTGAAAGCAGCTAATAGTGAGGAGTGCACAGGTTATGACACTAATGTCCCAGTGATACTCCCCGGCTGTGACCGTGAAATGGTCAAGTAAGAGTGAAGCCCTTGGAAACGAGACAAAAGAGAGAGAGTGAGTGATCAAAGGATTTTTTTTCTTAACTGTAAAGGTTGAAGACAGGAAGAGGAGAGACAGACACGTGACTTAGACTGGAGCTGGACAGTCTAGGTAAGAGCTGGACACACAGCAGTGTTATGGGGCTGTAGGGATGAACCGTGGAGCCATGCCTGGAGGTTTGGAGGTGCAGCTCTCTCCTAATTCTGACTCTATTCCCCCAATGAACACATCATCCTGAATATAAAATACGGGCAAAGTTAAGAAATGTAGCAGCATTATCTGTAGGAGTAATTGAAAATATCCATTCCTTAAGGTACCATGGCAGGACGCTACATGCACTGAGAGCCTTTTAGTCAATCTAAGTGCATTTGTGAATTACTGGGAATTGAGTGTGTTTGCAGTTATTAGCAAAACAAGCGGTTAAAAAAAAAAGTTTCCAAAGTCTTTTTTTCCTCATCATAGAGGAAGGTTGTGATTTGCACTAGCATTGCTCACTAATTACTAAGAAAAGCCAACAACATCATGCTCTAATATCTCAGTTATGAGAAACAGTGGAGAGATTCCAGTCAGCGATTAGTCATGCAGGCTTCTTAAAAACCTGAATTTGCCCTTTAAACAGTATTTTCTAAGGGATGACAACTCTCTGGAAAGTGTAAACAGACAGAGTTCATGTGCAGTGTGTCTCTTTGTATCTTGGCATAATCACCGCAGCAGTGTGCACTTATTCCTCTGAAGGAGATGTCGGCTGTACATGGAGCAGGGACACTACATTTTCCATTGACCACTGTGGAGTGTGGAATGCATTCAAAGGTTTACCAGCCATTTTCTGTCTTTCAACAGTCAAATGTGATTTTCTACAACAGAGGAGGGCCTGTGAGTGTTGGCTGGTCACTAACCAAAACGGCCGGTTTAGAGAAACTCATCATTCATGGTTGAAAGTTTCCAGCGTGATAGTGAGTCTCTCCCTAACTTCCTACCCTGATCATCAGCTGTTAAAGCTAAGACACCCTCACCGCCCGCTGTCACAGCGGGGAGTTTCCAATGATGAAAACGAGCCTGTTTCGGTGGCGGAAAAAACGACAACCTTTAGTCATGTGGCTTAAACAACTTGAATTCTGCTTCCTTGTTTTTTCACATGACCACTATAGATGTTTGAAGTCCAACTGTGAGTTTTTGGAAACCCATTGATAAACACGTTGCCTTGTGTGCATTAGAGGAGCTGTGGTGCTGATAGAAAGCATAATTGCTATTGAAACAGTAATTTTGTACGAATGTTATTTCTGTAACTTCTCTTGTGGAGTTGTATAACTTGTTACAATTCAATTTTGTGATTGTGAGCCAGATGGTTAATATAACTACAGGAATAAAAACCTTTTTCTTGCCGGAGATACGAAATCTCACTTTCTCACTCTTGCCTATTCTCTGTCATACATGCACAGACACACACACACACACACACACACACACACACACACTCAGTGACCTACAATTCAAAAATTGTCAAGTCCAAAATTTTCTTAAAATGCTTTGATCAAAATTCAGAATATTCGTTACAGCTTATTTGAGAATCAAAAATTTAGACTCAGTTCCTTATCAGGAGTTTCTCTAATGAAGCATAGAATTTCCCATCAAATTCATGAGTAGAAAATTAAAGAATTTATTCGGATTCCAGTAAAACACAATTTTGCATGCTTCTAATGATAATTCATTTTATTGGAGCGTGTCAATACAGCAAGGCATGAAGTGTAAAACTACAAGAGGCAGTGAGAAAAGCAGGGAAGAAGGAGCAAAAAACAACGAAGCCACAACAGAGGACGTCATGAAAAGCCAGCAGCTGTTAAAATGGTGATGAGCAGATTCACCATTTCCAGAGGAAGTGCTGGCGAGGGACCACGGGCGGCACTTATAACACAGTTGTCCTGCAACAAGAGAGGAGACAGAGCGGGGCGGGAGAGGGGTGGGGCCTCAGTGACAGGTGAGGAGGAGGAGGAGGAGGAGGAGACAAAGCAGGTGGGCTCATCTCCTAACTTGTCCCTGTGCATGCCAACCCAGCTGCTGATGTAGAGAATATCTTCACAGCGACAATCCCACAAATTCCCTGACAGGTAGATGGCACTCAGGTTTCCTAAAGGCTCCAGGGTCCCGTTTTTCACCACTCTGAGCCGGTTGAACCTCAGGCTCAGTTTCTGGAGCCTTTGTTGGCCTTGAAAAGTGTCTGGGTGTAGATGCTCGAGTTTGTTGCCATTTAAGTCGAGTTCAGATAGCTTGGTTAGCGAGGAGAAGAGCTGAGGGTGGAGATGGACTAAGTGGTTGTTCTGCAGCTGAAGCCTGCGGAGCTGAGAGGGGAAGTGGAAGGTGTTGGCAGGGAGGCTACGGAGCCGGTTAAAGCTCAGCTGGAGCTCTCTAAGGTTATTCAAGCCTACAAGGTCATTGGGAAGCAGCTCTGAGAGACGATTGCCTTTCAAATCCAGCAGTGTAAGATTCTTCAGATGGGTGAACAGCCCCACAGGAAGCACGCTTATGTGGTTCTTATCCAGTTGTAACTCTTTTAAACCAATGAGGCCGCTGAACTGGTCCGAGTGAAGAGAGGACAGATTGTTGACGGAGAGCCTCAGAGAATGCAGTTTCTCCAGATTGTGGAAGACCAAGTGATGCATTGACCCAATGTTATTTTCATCAAAGTGCATCTCCCTGAGGTTCCTCGTCTTGTGGAAAAGGCCTTTGGGAAGTTGGGTCAGGGTGTTGCTTTCGAGGTACAACCTCCGCAGTGACCTGAGCTTGGCAAACAGTTTGGGATGCAACGCCGAGATGCGGTTGCTGGACAGCTGCAGCTCGTGGAGTCTGCTCAGTGAATCAAATATCCCAAATGGCATGTCAGATATGCTGTTGCTGTCTAGCTGCAGGTCCCTCAGGTTGGTCAGGTTGCTGAATACGTCCACAGGAAGTGAAGTCAATCTGTTGTCATACAGATCGAGGAATTGAAGGCTGATCAGGCCACTGAAGACCTCAGAGGGAAGTGAATGTATGAGATTGGAGCTGAGGTCCAGCTGAGTCAGGTTCATCAGCCCTCTCAGCGATCCCTCGGAAACCACGGTCAGCTTGTTGTCGCTCAAGTCTAGATGAGTCAACAGGGCCAAGAAGGCAAAGGAATCATTCGGAAGGCTGATGAGGCTGTTCTTCTGCAGGTCAAGACTGTTGAGCTTGTTTACATCCTTCAGCGCCTCGACTGGGATGGAAACCAACAAGTTACCGCTGAGGTCAAGGGATTGAAGAGTTGCTGCTCCTCTGAAAGTGCCCTTACCTACACGCTTGAGCCGGTTCCTGGACAGAATCAGCTTCTCCAACGCGGTGACGTTCTCAAACGCACCCTCCTCTATTTCTGATATGTTGTTATGGCTGAGGTGGATGTCAGTGAGAGCAGGGGCTCCCCCCAGTCCAGAGACCTGTAATGTTTGAATCTGGTTGAAGGTCAGAATCAGCGTCTGTAGATGGTCCAGTCCATGGAGGAATCCAATTGGTAGATGTTCAATGTGGTTCTCACTCAGGTCCAGCAGGACGAGGGCAGGGCAATTCTGGAACTGACTGGGTGTAAGCGACCGCAGTCCGTTTCCACGTAGGAAGAGCTTGGACAGCTGCATCATTCTGGGCCAAACTGGGTTGAGGGAAAGAGAGAAATGCAGCTGATTCCTAGTCAAGTCCAGCACCTGCAGAGAATCCAACAAGAGGAGATCAGATTTGTGAAATGTACATTTTGTATAACAAAAATCAAACCAAACATGGCAAAAATTTACATTATTGCATTAAATTACATCTAGTTTATCCAACAGTTGGGGCATAATTTGATTGAAAGTGGTAATGTACAAGATTCTTGTTTGTTTTTTGTTCTACATATTTGTTTTTGTTGGCATCATCAGATCACCTGTCAGTCCAACAGTTTGGGCGTGACTGTGATCTCACTTTCCTGGGATTTTCTGTTGATGGAGTTTGAGATTCTGCAGGTGGTGCTCTTCGTGGCTATCACAACGTATAACTGCCTGCTAAAATCTTACATGTAAAGTCACCTGCACAACACCTTTGAAATGTTGCTTTATTGGTGCCTTGCTCAAGGACATTCCACCAGAACCTGGATCTTACTGGTTAACAGTAAGATCCAGGCCACCATGCTGCAACTTTCTCACAAGCAACACACACAACAAAGCATTATTCCCAGGCTAGTGTATGTTTTGTACCTGCAGATGTTCCAGCCCACTCCTGCGCATTTCCTGTATCTTGTTGTATGAGATGTACAGCTCCTCTGTGTCCTCTGGGAGGTCAGGGATCCAGTCCAAGTGTTTATCCGTACACATGATGACCGTCAGATTGTTGAGACACATGCAGGGTGGAGGGCAGAGGTCAGACGCCGACGCCCACAGGATCAGTGAGGCCACGGTTAAGGCCCCCAGCATGTTTGACTCCGGCCAAGTGCACTGAGCATAGAAATAGAAAACGGGACAATTGAACCATTTCATTACAGCTTCCATTTGATCAGCAAGGAAGTAATCCTCCTTAGTTTTGTGTTTTTGTAAAGTGGAAAGCTTAATTCTACTTAATTTTTCCAGTGGAATTTGGTTATTGATTCCATAGATTTAAACCAAGATGTGTGTGAGAGGCAGCACTGAGTCCACTGAAATGAGGTAGTTTATTTTTCATAGTGTTGTTGTCTTAGAAGCTGCAACTTATCATGTTATATGCCTTTTCCACCAAAAAACTTCTGTTTGTCAAACTAGTTTGGTTCAAGATTCTTGGAATCAAGGTGCAAATGAGGAACTGGCACACACCTACACCATCTGAGCCTGGTAGGATTCACTTTGGGAAATTGTTATGGTCACGTTGGATTCAAAGAGTGTGCCACCGGGTTTTCCTGCTAATCAGGAGCTATTGGGTGCACCTGTGTCGTTCTCTCCAGCTGCTGCTGATCAGCCGGGCTGGGAGGACATAAGGGAGTGAGTTTTACCTGCTCAGTTGGGCTGTGTGTCTCCAGAGAGTTATGCCTTTCTGTGATTTTTTTTGTTGTTGTTGTTGTTGTTTTGAATGAATCTGAGTTTGATGAGTGATGGATGTTGAGTTTTGCATTTATGCAGAGTTTTCTTTTCTCCCCTCTCTGTAGTGACTCCCATTTTTAGTTTCTTAGGGTCAGACTCCTTTAGTTTGTCTCTTTTAGATAGAATCAGTGGGTGGCTATGGGGAATTCTACCCCACGCATGGAAGGGCGCAAGGAAGTAATTTTGTCTAGAGCGCCAACATAAGTAGAGCTGGCACTGCATGTATGCGAGTGTGAGGGAGTGTCTGTTTAGTGTTGGCAAAAACATTTTTAACCAAACCACAAAGTTTTCTGGGTAGTCTCCATCTTTCCTGGTAGAATAACACCCGCCCACTTGCTTCCTACTTGAGATCTACTATTTTCTAGTTAAAGCTGAGAATTAATTTCTCCTTTCGGGAAACAATCTATATTGGTGGAGAACAGTTGCAAATTTAGTGCGCGAGCCAAAATGCATCCAGCTCTTTGTTGGTGGAAAAGGCAAATGAGTGATCGAGGTATGCTCATCCATCTGTGTGTGTGTCATCTTGTATTGATTTAAGAAGTGGGGTGAAATTCAGGTGAAAAACAGGACAACCACAAACGAGCTCCAAACCCAAACTTTGTATATCCATTTAAAAATCAAAAACATTACATTTTGTTCATTCGATTCTGTTAAATGTTCAGTGTCCTACAAAATATAGAGGTTCTAGACTAAGTGTATAAGAGTGTTGAGTGTTGGATGGATTGTGTGCATGTGACGATTCACACATGAACAAATTCATATTCATTTAACTGAGAAGCAACATAATTGTAGACAGTTAAACTCACATCTTTGCATGAATGTGCTGAAATGTTGAAAAGCCGACCAGGTGTGTGTGGAGTGTTTCTGCATATTGTTTTGACAACTCTGATTCTGATTTGGAAGCAGCTGAGAGAAGCTATAACCTGCCGCTCCTTTTAGCGGTCCCTTAAAAACCCATCTACAGTCTCACTCTCACCTACATCCTTCCTTTGTGAATGAGGTAAACTTAATCAAACATTATTTCTGAAGTTCACTGAAAGAACTGGTGGTTGTAATATTTTAATATTTTAAACACTCATTGCCTAACAAACAAGTCAAACCACATAATTATTACAGAGAAGCTGGACAGCAAATAAGTTTGCCATTTAAAATTATGAGTATCAGTGAGGTTAAAAGTTTGTGAGCATGTAATCAGCGCAGATACTTACCCTTGTGAAAAATCTCCCTGAAGATGTTTTTGTGGCGAGTCGTTTTTGTCGCGGACTGGTTTCTGTCTTTTTCTTGACAGTATACGATGCACTATAGAGAGTGTGAGTGTGTGTGTGTGTGTGTGGGAGTGAGTGAGTGAGAGACGTGGTAACAGTGGTTAGAGAAAACTACTTTCTGAGAACAAGGGAAACTTTATATACTTTATTTAGCCAGGAAGTCACGTTGAGATCGAGGTCTCAGTTACAAGTGAGACCTGCATGCAGAGTACGATAAATAAACAAATAAATAAATAAATAAATAAATGATGATGATGGTAATGACACAACAAGATAATAATAAAATGATAATAAAATAGCAAAGATTTAAATACACATTCATATAGACAACAGCATGACAAATTATCAGTCGATGCATTCTGAAATGTCCTGGGCGTAGATATACAGTAAAAGGAGTGAGAATACAAGAATATTATGTAAACCAGTTAATGAAACCCCTGACCAAATTTTTGAATTGCCCAATTGATCTCAGTGTGTCAACTTTCAGTCTGCTGTGTGGATTATTCCACATGAACGAGGCTAAATAAGATATAAGAGTAAGATAAGTAAATAAATAAGATGGTAAGCTCTGAAGTCATGATTTATAGGTGAACAGATGAGAGCGCTGCTCTCGTCTGCCCAGCTTCTGATGCAGGACACAGTGCCTGGTGGGTCGGCAGGAAGAAAACTTGGAGCTGAGTGACAGAGGGCAGCTGGATATTTGAGGTTAGAGGAGCATCATGTCTGTAAATAATCCAGCAGAGAGAGTGAGGTCGTCTCCACAGTGCCTGTCATTCAGCACAAAGGGAAACAGCACCTGGTGCTATACAAAAGAAAAAGTTGCCTCCTTAATTTGCGATTTTACTTGTCTACACGGGTTTATAATAATATTTATCATGTGGTACTGTCTCAAGCAGTGAGCCATTTAAAGTGCAGATCTGAAGACGTTCCTTAGCTCCAAAGAATAACATAACCTCTGTTTTATCTGCATTTGCCACAGCTTTAAGATCAAGAAGGGCTTTCTGCTGGGCTGCAGATCCTCCATGGCTGACAGGATAGGAGACGAGGAGATGGTTGTTTGGGTCAGACCAGAGTGGTTTCAGTCCACATCTCTGACATCAGCAGCTTCCTCCTGTTATCACTGCACAGCACTGTGCATCTGCTGACAAGCCTGCAGATGGAGACCACAAAAACTCCCCAGGCACATATGAGCCACATCAAAGCAGCAAGTGACTCGCTGCTCGACTTGACGTCCCTCTTCATGCTCTCAAGGCGACGGCTCTTGTCTATTAGGTGTCAAAATATGGGAAAGTTCACACTAACCAAATAACACGTACATGTAAGTACACAGCATTATTTTTTTCTCCATCTCCATCTTAGTCTCATTTCTTCAGAAATGAGACTAAGACGGGGGAGGAAAGATGAGCAGCCCGGGGCGGACGGACAGGACACATCCTCTGTCTGTCCGCTCTCCTTGTCCTCCTTCCCCCTCCTTGGTGAAGGAACCCTCGGCATAAAGGAGAGTTTTGTTTCTGTTGCTGCCGTGACAGTGCCCCCGTGGCTGCTCCAGTTATGATCCTTCCTCAGGTTCCCCTACAGAAACTTTGTTACGCCTTTTACTTCCTCTAGATAGTCAAGTATTACTACTGTTTTACTACATGATGCCTGTCATTTTAAGTGAATAAGCAGGAGACAACTATGATTAAAACAGTAGAAAAATATTTATTAACCAAAAACCACACAGCAAACAACATGAACCTGAACATTCATAAAATACTTCACTGTGACTAATACTACTATTCTACTTCAACTGCTACTGCTTCTACAACTACTAATGCTACTGCTATAACACTACTATTACTACTACTACTACTGGCAAGAGTAAAAAACTACTAAAACCCTACCATGAAAAATAAAAATTGAATACAAAATACTACTATACCCAGATAGCAACCGGATTTGGGCCACTTCTGGCTAAGTTGCAGCACTGCTGGCCTTCATCTGGCCAGGGATCCACCGATGTAGGCCTGAAGTGGCCCATATATAAAACGGCAAATATGGCCCACAAATCCCCCCAAAATTGTGGGCCACCTTTGGCAAAGATGTGGCTGAATTGACAAAGGCTAATCCAAAACTGGCCCAAATCTGGTGCAGCAATTGTGGCCCAGTTATATTAAAACATATCTGGGCCAGATTTGGCAAAGGTATGGCAAATTTAAGCTCAGTATAAACATGATGTGAGCCTCAATTGGCCCACATGACACAACAAATATGGCCTAAATACTTTAAAACAAACTCAGACCACTTCTGGCAAATACATGGCACAATCAGCATGGCTAATCAGGGTTCAAGCCTAAGGTGGCCCACAATATTCATGGCAAACATGGCCCAAAAATCCAAAAACAAATGTGGGCCACATTTGGCAAAGATGTGGCACAGTTGACAAAGGCTTATCCAAAAATGGCCCATAAAAAGATGAAGCAATTGTGGCCCAGTTATATAAAAACATATCTGGGCCAGATTTGGCTATGATATAGAACATTAAACACTGGCTAATCTGGACATAACCCTAAAGTGGCCCACACATAATATGACACACATGGCCCCACACATGGCCCAAATTGGGGCATTTTTATTTAGTCTATACTGTATGAATCAACCAAAACAAAAACAAAAAAAAAAACAAACTTCAAACTAGAATAAATCCATAAATCTGAGTTACAAATAGTCATCAATTAAAAAAATAATTTTAACAAAGTTATACATTTATTTCAACAACATAACCACCTTCAAGTGAAGCACAAGCTTCCTCTTGTTTTGATTTTTTTTTCCTCTTAGTTGCTCCAGATTCAAAATGCCTCTTAGAATCCATCTGTCTCCTCACCTGCAGCAGTGTCGGTACATCTGACCACTGATTGGTCAGATGCTGATTGCTGTCAATCATTGCAGCGACGCGTGTTGTGGGCTGTCAGATTACAATTTTTTTTCTCTCCCCTTGGCTTGGGCTGACTTGGTGCTCTAGCTTCATTGGGGTAGTTAATGCCCGAGTACCGCGGGCATTGCACGCACGCACAAAATGAGGCCGCCCATGGATCATGAGGCCCTACTCAGCTGCGTGTTCTGTGTGTAGGGACCTCTTGAGCTCCTCAATAGACAGTTCTTCATTGTTTCGCTGGGTGGTCTGGGTAGCATCACTTTTCCTATAAAAATTCAGATGCAGTGTTGTTAAAATTAGATTATGATTACAACAAGAAATGCTGGCACAAAATAAAGCAAGCTCTGCTACAACTCTTCTCTTTAGTACAAACAACCTGTTAACGTCCAGTGCTGGAATTATACCAAGGCCAAGAGGCCATGCAGTGGTTGGGCTGTACTGCCCTTCCAAACAGAGGGACAGTTTGTCTTGCCCTTTTTTCAAGTGACTTTACGGCGCCCAAAATTACCCAAAGCTTCATTATTAAAACACAGCCACTGACCTGTGCATCTCCCATTATCACGCTGCCCTGGACTTTTTGTGCAATTTGGGTGACCAGCATCATTCCTAGTCCAATTGTAAACAACATGAGGTATATAACTTGCAACAGCTCACATTATGTTAAGCACTAGCAACTAAACACTGCACAGTGTAACAGATGTGTTAGGGCTGAGTGAAAATGATGGTTGTATAGAAATTTAACAAAGTGCGAGATGGACATAGCATTGCTAACAACTAAGCTAAGCTATTAGCCTCACAGTGTCCAGTACTGTGCGAGTAACTGCAAAGCTAAACTGTTAACATTATACAACTGACAAATAAGCAGATATGAAAAGCATGTGAAGCTGGAATCAGGGAAAAAGTCAATAAAAGATGAGTGCTTAATATAATTGTACATTTACAGCTGTGCCACTGTAATGAACAATATTGTAGACCACCAGGCAATAGCCATGCCATATGTTCAGGGTTGGCCAGCAGCATCACTAAATGAAGAATGATATTGCAAGGAGGAGTTTTAAGGATCTTTAGAGTCTACCACTTGCATGTGCTGTATCACACTGCAGCACTTAATCTACTCATACTCGTACTTGTTGTCCTCCACTTATCCAGGTCCGGGTCCGGGTCGCAGGGGCAGCAGCCTCAGCAAGGAAGCCAAGACAGCCCTCTCCCCAGCCACGTCCACCAGCTCCTCCGGGGGAATCCCGAGGCATTCCCAGGCCACTCAAGAGATATAATCTCTCCAGCTGGACATGCCCAAAACACCTCCCCAGGGAGACATCCAGGGGGCATCCTTACCAGATGCCTGAACCACCTCAACTGGCTCCTCTCGACACGGAGGAGCAGTGGCTCTACTCTGAGCTCCTCCCGGATGTCCGAGCTCCTCACCCTATCTCTAAGGCTCATTTCGGCCGCTTGTATTCGTGATTTCGTTCTTTTACCCAGAGCTCATGACCATAGGTGAGGGTCGGAACGGTAAATTGATAGCTTTACCTTTCAGCTCAGCTCCCTCTTCACAACAACGGACCAGTTGAGCGTCTGCAACACTGCTGACGCCACCCCAATCCGCCTGTCGGTCTCCTGCTCCATCCTTCCCTCACTGTGAACAAGACCCCAAGATACTTAAACTCCTCCACTTGGGGCAGGACCTTCTCCCCAACCTGGAGTGGGCAATCCATCCTTTTCCAGCTAAGAGCCACGGTCTCAGACTTGGAGGTGCTGATCCTCATCCCGGCTGCCTCACACTCGGCTGCAAACCGCCCCAGTAAGAGCTGGAAGTCATTGTTCGATGGAGCCAAGAGGACCACATCATCCACAAAAAGCAGAGAAGAGATCCCCAGGCCACCAAACCCGACACCTTCCCCTACCCGGCTGCGCCTAGAAATTCTGTCCATAAAAGTTATGAACAGAACTGGTGACAAAGGGCAACCCTGGCGGAGTCTAACCCTCACCGGGAACAAGTCCTACATACTGCCGGCCATACGAACCAGACTCACACTCCATTGGTACAGGGACTGTATGGCCCCTAGCAGGGGCCCTCCACCCCATGCTTCCGGACAGATCCCCCCACAGGTCGTAAGCCTTCTCCAAATCATGTCACAACACATGTGGACTGTTTGGGCAAACTCCCATGCCCCCTCCAGCACCCTAGCAGGGTAAAGAGCTGGTCCACTGTTCCATGGCCAGGACAAAAACCACATTTCTCCTCCTCTAAAAATAATTTAAAACATCAATTAAACATGGTTTCTTCTTCTACTTTCAACAAGTAGCAAAATTCAGCCTTTATAACTCAAAATAAAGACAATTTTCGATATACAGTGTAATAATTATCACTTATTAACCAAAACTGGTTAATTTGGCCAAAGGCCAAAGGCTCTTTTGTCCTACATTTCAACCATTCTAAAGCCAACACAAAGGCCTTAGAATGTTATGAACATGTGACAAAACAACAGTTCTAGAATGTTGGTGGGGGTACTGTGACAACACAAAGGCTTTGGAATGTTGTTAACATGTAACAGTAGAAAGCTTCTAGAATGTTGGTGTTGCTATTGTGACGACACAAAGGTTTTACAGTGTTGTTAACGTGACAGTGCCACAGTTCTAGAATGTTGGTGTTGGTATTGTGACAACATAAAGGTTTTAGAATGTTGTTAACATGGGACAATACAAAGGCTCTAGCATGTTGGGGTTGGGGTTAGGAAAACACAAAGGTTTTACAATATTGCTAATGTGTGACAATACAAAGACTTTGAACAGGGGACAGTACAAACATCCTAGCATTTAGTATTTGTATTGTGACTACGCAAACATCTCAGAATGTTGCTAACATGGTACTGTGATGACACAAAGGTTTTACAGCGTTATTAACCCTCCCTCTGCCTTCGTCACCGGGTCCCGCAAACCCCAGTCTTGCTTACTTCATCTCCGGGGTCCAGCAGACCCTCCACTGGCCTTTCTTTTTTCATTTCCTTTGCTCTTCTTTGTTTTTTTCGCTTTTCTCTGCTCTTCCAACATCTGAGTCCCGCCAACCCCGACTCAGCCTCTTTTGCCGACCCCGTTCGCTCTCTTCTCTTCTCTTTTCTTCTCTTCTCTTTTCCTCTTTTTTCTTCTTTTCTTCTCTTCTTTTCTGTTTTCTTTTCTTCTCTTCTCTTCTTTTCTTTTTCTATGCAAAAAATCGGCAGCCATGAACCGCGAGACGCGATCCTCGATCCGAGCGGAACGGCCCGAGCGGCCCGCCCTTTTTCGGGCGTCTCCAGTGCCCGCTGACCCCACCACGGGCCTCATTGATCCCCCTGTCCGGATCCGGCTGACCCGGCTCACCTCTCCTCCTTTGCCTCCATCTCCGGGCAGAGCCGCCAAGCCCCGGCCCGAGGCGCCCCCGGTCCCGCTCCCACTCGCCTGAGCGCTCGGCGGCGACCCGGTCAGAGCCAAAGAAACCCCCGGACGGGCGGGAGGAGGAGGAAGAGGAGGAGGAGGAGGAGGACGACGGGGAGAGCGACAGCGAGGAGGAGGACGAGGACGCCGAGGAACGCGAAGAGGGCTAACCTGGCGGCGACAACGACGGAGGACGGGGACGATGACGAGGAAAAGGAGAAGAAGCCGCGCCACCGTCAGACCCTTTGTTCTTCCCGTCAAGAAACGGAAAGATAATGTGGTCCTCCGAGCCCTGTCGGGGGAGGGGGTGGCGGCGGCCGCGCCTCGCTTCCCGAGGTCCCATGGCGTACGCGGGCTCGCGGGTGACAGACGAGCTCTCGGCTTTCCTCCTGCCGCCAAGATCTGGGCGGCTTGCGACGTGAGGTCAGGCGAGCCCGAGAAGAACCATGGCACGCGTGTGGCTCTGGACTTGACATGCCCGAGCCCGAGAAGAACCATGGCACGCGTGTGGCTCTGGACTTGACGTGCCCGAGCCCGAGAAGAACCATGGCACGCGTGTGGCTCTGGACTTGACACAAACGCGTCCTTGATGTCTCGAGGGAGAAGGTGACGGCTGCCGTTAATTCTGTTGGGTCAGAGGAAAGAGCAGTCTCTGAGATAAAAAAGAAATGGTTTGACATCAAACTCAGTGCCAAAAAACACATAACGGCCCATAGACACAAAATATCTGTTACTGGAGGAGGACAAGCAACAACTCAGCTTTCACTCATGGACACCCATATTGCCAGCATCATCGGGCCCTCAGCACTTTGTGGAATAATTCCTGATGGAGACACAGACACTCTCCCAACTGAACCAGCTGTACCATCGACCAGTCACACTACAGTTAAAATAAAAAGCTGGGCTGAGGTGTTTAAACATTTATTTAGACAGTTTAATTTGGGAAAATTAAAATAAACGTGACAATAATGTGATTTTTCTTCAATAACTCAGAAACTCAAGCCAGTCCCCCCTGCGCTCAGGAGCCGGAGGCAGCGGAGGAGCCGGGGCCATCCAACCCCCAGTTGGTGCATCCTGGGCCGAGGGTGCTGACACAGGCAGTGCTGCAAAACCAACAAGACACAACCACAGCCATAAATGAAAAAGGATCAACTGACCAACATCGCTAACACTTTACTGAAAATCAACGAGTCACTGACACAGATTGCTGCATGCGCATCACAAATGTTGAATAAATAAACTTTAAAATGTTGAATGATGTTGATTATTTCCCCACACGCACTTTCGATCTGAAATGTCTCACTTTTCAAAGATAGATAACAGGCAGACTTACCTAAAATCTCTGTATGATCCCCTCTCTTGTTTGAATGGCAGCGGCATTAGGGGGTGGGACAGGCTCTGCGATAGGCATGGGCTCGTCTGCTCTGGGGGGTTCCTGCAGAGGGACACCTTGTCTGATGGCCAAATTGTGAAGCACACAGCAAGCCATGATGATATGGCAGACTTTTTCAGGCTTATACTGAAGTGCCCCCCCTGCGCTGGACAGGCACAGCCATCGGCCTTTTAGCAGGCCTATTGCGCGTTCAATGATGGTTCTTGAACGCACATGGGCCCCGTTGTAGTGCTGCTCCTGCAGGGTCCTCGGGTTGGCTAGGGGGGTCATTAGCCACGGCTTCAGTGGATATCACCTATAGAGATGTTATAATAAACCATATGATGCCCAGAAAAATAATTTCAAAATGTTGTAACACTCACCAATAAGCCAGCCATCCTCAACAGCTCCTGTTTGGAGGCGCACACCCACAGAGCTGTTCTGCAGAATGAATGAGTTGTGTGTTCCTCCAGGCCACCGGACAACAACGTTCAACAGGGACATATTTGCATCACAGATTATTTGTGCATTGATTGAATGAAATCCTTTCCTGTTCATGTAACTGAATTCATTGTGTGATGGTGCTTTTATTGTGATATGAGTGCAATCTATGGCTCTATGGTTTGGGAATCCGGCGACAGCATGAAATCATATATATATATATATATCAGAGGTCGCGCCAGACTTTTTTGTTGTCTGTCATTTTGACTGACAGGGTCATAAAAATCCTGTCATAATCTATTTTTACCAGTCACTTTAATTTTTTAAATGATAAGAAGGACATATTCAATAGCATTTCTTTTTCATTCCTTTTTAATTAATATTCAGTCCAAAGTTAGCTGAACAGAAAATCCAAACCGTATCCATTTAAAGAAACTTCTGACACTCAACTGCCGTGACATTTTGTATGCGGCAAATTTCATCATATAACATATATACATTATTTGAAATATTAACTATCTTGTAACTATCTATTGCTACATTGCCCATTCTGCTCTATCCAAGCTCATCGCCATTTATTCTTATTAAGCCTGCAATTAAACTAAAACCGCCTTGATTTATTTCGCTTTTTATGGTTGTAGAATTGTCAGAATTGTGCAATGACTGAGTGCTTCTGCACACCATCGGAAAGCTCCGGTTCTCTGCTCTCAGAAACTGTCGGATTTTTCTTTGATCGCACCATTGGTTCAGGAGTTACGATATGAGAAGCTCTTATTACAAACAAGTGACACACCGGGGACTCTTCTGTGACTGGACGGTCAAAGTGTCAGTAGTCCTACGGAGTTACCGTAATGGCACTGTATATAGGCGCAAAGCTCCGTTTCTCCAGTTCCCGACATTTTTTTTTAAAAGTTTCTGTATGTCATAAATGGTCTAGGAGATATCGATATGTAAAGTACGCATGCTGAATCCTGTCGGTGCCGACATCATCGGTGTAAGAGACGTCTTTGCTGTCTTCCCCGGGCTTTATGAACCTGCGGTCCATCCTGTGGGTTGGAGTGCGTCACATAGACATACCGGTATATGTCTATGTGCGTCACTGAAGGCTAACGAGGCTCACTTTCGACGCCACATGGAGCGCCTGATTGTCAACACCCAAGTCCCGCCCCAGCCCTACTTCTGATTGGCTAGTAGGCCTATTGTTAGTGTGGCTGAGAACGAAAGCTGTGCTTCTATTGGATCCAGAGAAATGTCTGTTAGATAAAGCTGGCCGAACCCTCTTTTTTTTTTTCCGCACTCACACCGGTACGCCGGAGATCTGGCACGGCGCCGGACTGCTATCAGCCCTGTCATTGCCACCAAGTGGTCAGGGGTGTGAATTGCAATCTGTCAAAATGACAGATGGCCTTCAGATTTTTCCGTCACCGTTTAAAAAAACCCGTCAATGACGGAAAATATTCGGTTAACGTGACCTCTGATATATATATGCAAGATGCACGATGCATTCTATTCTCCCCTGCACCGAAAGGACTGAGCCCTAATTTCGTTGCATTATTATACGTATATGATTGTGCAATGACAATAAAAATCTATCTATCTATCTATCTATCTATCTATCTATATATATATATATATATATATATGTGTGTGTGTGTGTGTGTGTGTGTGTGTATATATATGTATATGTGTGTGTGTGTGTGTGTGTGTGTGTGTATATATATATATGTGTGTGTGTGTTTGTGTGTGTGTACATACACACACACATATGCATATATATCTATATATCTATACACAGTACAGGCCAAAAGTTTGGACACACCTTCTCATTCAATGCGTTTTCTTTATTTTCATGACTATTTACATTGTAGATTCTCACTGAAGGAATCAAAACTATGAATGAACACATGTGGAGTTATGTACTGGTGAAATAACTGAAAACATGTTTTATATTCTAGTTTCTTCAAAATAGCCACCCTTTGCTCTGATTACTGCTTTGCACACTCTTGGCATTCTCTCCATGAGCTTCAAGAGGTAGTCACCTGAAATGGTTTTCACTTCACAGGTGTGCCTTATCAGGGTTAATTAGTGGAATTTCTTGCTTTATCAAAGGGGTTGGGACCATCAGTTGTGTTGTGCAGAAGTCAGGTTACTACAGAGCCGACAGCCCTATTGGACAACTGTTAAAATTCATATTATGGCAAGAACCAATCAGCTAACTAAAGAAAAACGATGTGGCCATCATTACTTTAAGAAATGAAGGTCAGTCAGTCCGGAAAATTGCAAAAACTTTAAATGTGTCCCCAAGTGGAGTCGCAAAAACCATCAAGCGCTACAACGAAACTGGCACACATGAGGACCGACCCAGGAAAGGAAGACCAAGAGTCACCTCTGCTTCTGAGGACAAGTTCATCCGAGTCACCAGCCTCAGAAATCGCAAGTTAACAGCAGCTCAGATCAGAGACCAGATAAATGCCATACAGAGTTCTAGCAGCAGACCCATCTCTAGAACAACTGTTAAGAGGAGACTGCGCCAATCAGGCCTTCATGGTCAAATAGCTGCTAGGAAACCACTGCTATGGAGAGGCAACAAGCAGAAGAGATTTGTTTGGGCCAAGAAACACAAGGAATGGACATTAGACCAGTGGAAATCTGTGCTTTGGTCTGATGAGTTTCACAATCTACTTGATACAGTTGTTGCAAGTAGTGGCCTGCTGTGTGTATTTTGCCACCTTTTTTATTTAGGGGCTAACTAAGGGTGTTGAATAACTTGTGTGCTTCTTTACATGTGATATTTTTGCTTGGATTAAGGCACACCGCAATTTCACAATCAACATGATCTTTAAGCATGTTAATATGACACACAGAAGTTTTCTTTTTACGATCGGGAGTCTTGATCACATGACCTTAGTTTACTGTCAGTTTTGTATGGAGCAGAAAATTTTGCCTGCAGTTCAGAGGCAACCTCAGGTAACAAGGCCGATTCACAGTCACAGGCTGAAAAGTCTGTGCACCGGATTTCTGATCATAATTTCTTTTCATTTTGGATGGTGCTTAAGAAAGAGAATCACAGGCCTGTTCACATGCACAGTGCATTCTCTCCTGAAACCAGCTACCGTAGTCCAAAACGTGTTCTTTGTAAAGCTGACTTTTCACGCAGCAGAGTTTTACCCTTCTTAAAAGCAAAGTGCTGTGTGATGTAGGCTGCTTTAATATAATGCAGTGTTTCATCACGTCTTGCTCATAGCAGACCACCACGGCACTTTGAGAGTACCAGGTGTAGACACAGAGCGGCTCCTGGCCAAACTGGGGCTCTAAGCAGATTTTGTTACGAGGCCCCCTGCTGTACACTCCTGCAATATGTACAGTACAATAGGTACAAAATGGGTGCACAACAAAATGCAATTTAACGTAACAATCTTCATTAGTAAGAACAAGTAGCATCTGATGTCATCGTAGACGATGGCGTCACAGCGCTCATGGCTGCTGGCTGGAGATGCTGTTCTTCTAAGTGATGTAGAAGATACAGCTGCTGAGCCATCAGTGCCTTTTAAACTTTGAAATGTTCAGTTTCTCTAGAACCATGGTTCTCAAAGTGGGGTCCGCGGACCCTGGGGGTCCGCGACACATAGTCAGGGAGTCCGCGAAAAAATTCATGGAAATGTATTTTTTTATTATTATTAATTTTTTAAAAACTTTTTTGGGGGGAGGGGCATTAAACTGTGAAATAAACACTTCGTTTTTAAGTGTCTCCCATGATTGATTTGGGGAGCTTACTCATGTGATTACACATCAGGCAATCTGGTATGACACCTCACAGGCGCTCGCAGGGCTTCACAAATAACAGCAAGAACAAACACTCAAGTCCGTCAGTGTCTAGTCAATTCTAATGGTACACAAAGGGTTAACAGCCGGTCTCCGCTAGAAGTCCCGCCTCTAACCTAATATCGCTCATCGATTGGCTCTGCCGTTTCTTGCTAATGCGTGATTGGCAGTCCCCGCTGTCACTCCATGTAGTTGTAAAAAAAAAAAAAAAAGCGCCGGAGGACGCGCACAGCGGAGTTTGTTTGGCTGGTTGGCCAGCAGCTACACACACAGACTGTTTTCTGTTCACTGTTTATTTCGTCAGGTGGCAGTTATAACAATAGTTCAGCATGCTTCTTTGAAATGAGAGCTTTTATCAGGCACATTGGCCTGTTGTCTCTAGGGAAGCAGGAATTATCCATTTTTACTAACCATGTTTTAAAATGTCAAGCTTATAGAACTGTAGAGCCTCAACAACAGAGATTTTTTTCAAATAACAGCAAGGCAATGGACACTAATCTGTTTGTATTTAGGTAGAGTCAAACATTTATTTTATTTATGTTTCTGTATGGTACTAGTTTTTATTTTTTCTGATTATGATCGTTTGCTTGTTTATTTGATCAGCTCTACATGACTTGAAATTGCAGTCATAAATGCAAAAAACATCAACTTTCAGGAGTGCTGCCTTGGAGCGCTTTTACGTCCCCACCCAACCAAGCCTATGCCCTTGGATGAGGCTATGTGCTAATGCTGCTAATCAAGTAGCTAAGAATACAAATGTGGTTATAAGTAGGCTATTATGCTTATCGGTGTTGCGATTGTCAGGGGGTCCCCGGAAAATTTTGACCCCTCCAGGGGGTCCCTGGGCCAAAAAAGTTTGAGAACCCCTGCTCTAGAAGATGTGTGCTTGTATTCACCTTTTTGAAATTTTTCATTCTATTTTTTTAATGTTAATGTTTTACCTGGCCTTTTTATAACGTGAGTGTAACCCACCTGGCGTATGTGTTGTCACGGTAGCAGGTATATCTTCAATATCTAGTGTTAAAGTAGAGGAATATACACAGACATTCCCTACATCTTCCCTTAATAACTAACACCAACCACCAGATGCCTTTAAATAACTGTAGTGTGTTATAGTTTCTTTCTTTGTCTTCTTTTCAGTTCTTCACTTTCAGTTATAACAATAACCTCACATCAGTTCATTCATTCAGGACTGTACTGGAATCAGTGTGTTGGTTTCTTTTGTATGTGCAAAGCACGCAGAGGTGTGACGGCCCTTGGCCTTTAGATCATCTCCCTGTGTGTGAGGATGCTGGAGAATGGCTGCTGCTGGGAGTGGCTTATCAGAGGGACAGTTAGTACCTGGGATTGGCTCTGACTGCTCCTATATATATTGGTGCCTGGACAGTCAGGGCCCTATCTTGTGCCACCCGCTACCCATTGGCACTACCCGCTACCCGTGAATTGCGCATTTAGCAGCTTCCGCTATCCCTAAACAGTATCTTGCCCCACGCTACCCGCTATACGCTATGCCGACTCCGTTATTTGCGCCTGGAGGTGTGTCCGTGGGCGTGTTTTATGCGCTTTCCCTACAATTGCTATCTTGAGCAAACACTTTAGGGAAAGTGCTCCCTCTGTGTCCGATCTTTCTCGTATGTTTTCGTCCTTTCTTTCATCCCTGTGTCTGCAGGCTGCACATTTGACCCTTGCACATGCATCCCCTCATCCCCACATCCTTTCCTCTTCCCTTCCTTCAGCTGCAGCTACTTCCACACTTCCAGCTCCACCTGCTTCAGCAGCTCTTTCCTCTCTCTCAGCAGAATTCGCCCTTGCATTTTCCTTATACTTAGACATCATCTGTTCTGTCTTCCCCAACCGCAGGGCCGAGCTTGATGACTGGCGCTGGTTTCTACACATACCACTTTCTCTTCGCATCCCAGGCCGCAGGTCGCCTCCAGCAGTTTAACCAGGGCACTTGTCGTCGACACCGAACTTTACTGCCGCATCTTTGTGGTCTGCTCTTCCCTGTCTTGCGATTTGTGCGGGGCACCTTCACATTCAGCCTCCGAATGCGTAGTAGCCGCTCCATTTCCCCGCCCTCCTGCCCCGCCCTCACATCCTTCTTCAGTTTTTTCAAGACTCGGCCCCACCGCACCTCCACCCCCTATCACTCCCAAACCTCTTCCTGCCACCATGCCACTACTAGCCGTTGGTTCGATTCCCCACAGAGTTGACAAGAAGGCCCGTCCTCTATCAGGGCGGCAGGATGATTTGTAATAATTTTAATGACCTGGGTTGCAACTCGTCCGGTTGCCGCATTCTCCACACATGCTCCTTTTGCGGTGGTGCCCACGCCAGGCATGCCTGCCCTCACAACCCCACTTCACACGCCTCCTGACTATACCAGTATCTCAAAACTCCCATAAATATCCACATGCTAGAGTCTGCCCTGAAGGACCACCCCGACCATCAGTTCGTCCACTTACTCATCCATAGTCTCACTTTTGGCTTCCACCCTGGCACGGCAACCCTCCCCAAATCATCCTTCACTTGCTGTAACCTCCAGTCCGCCCTCGCAGAACCCGCCACAGTTGACAAGCCCTTAGCCAAAGAAGCCACAGATGGCTTCATGATCGGTCCATTTTCCAGCCCTCCTTTTCCCATCCACCACATTAGCCCCCTTGGCATCGCCACAAGAAAATACTCTGGAAAAAAAGAGACTCATCATTGATCTCTCTTCTCCCCATGGTACCGCTACTCCTAGCATCAACAGCCTCATCCCCAGCCCGGACTTTTGCATGCACTACCCAACTATCACACACGCCACCAATCTCATCCGTCTCGCCAGCCGCGGCTCCTGGCTGGACAAGGCCGACATCACCAGTGCATTTAAAGTGTTACCCATCTGCCCAGATTATTGGGGATTCTTCGGAGTCCACTGGAAAGGCAGCTAGTACTTTGCTGTCCGCCATTTGATTCCCTTTCTGAGGCACTCTGCTGGATCCTGCTAAATAACCACAAACTCCCATACGTCATCCACCTTCTAGACTACTTCCTCACAGTTACCCCACCAGCCTCACCCCCGTCACACGGCCTCTCCACCCTCAAGTCAGCCTTCCTCCAGCTCAGTGTCCCCCTTTCCCCAGAGAAAACAGCAGAACCCAGTACATCCCTTGACTTTCTCGGTATCTCACTTGATTCACTCACTTTCCAAGCCGCCCTGCCAACAGAGAAACTCCACAGTATCTCCTTGTACATCTCTAACTACCTCCTAGTAGTGAGGGGCGATATGGACTAAAAATTTTATCACGATAATTTCTGGCATTTATTGCGATAACGATAAAAGTGACGATAAAAAATATAAAACAATTAAACTCCATCTTTTTGACTACAAATCTATCACCGCATTCAGTCTTGAGAACCCCACAAATACTGCTCAAAAATAATACTTACTGTAGTCAAATACGCTACTAAACTATACCAATTAAGTTTAAGTAGTACACCTGTACTGCATCCTTTGTAATCACCGCTTTTTTTGCAAACTTTGCATATGACAGATGTTTGCTCCACGTCAGACTTACTGTAGCCAAACCAGTTCCAGATAATCGAGCTGGAGCCTCGTTTAGCAACGAGCTCTTCGCTATCAGCCCCGCCTTCCGCCATGCTTGTTATTGTGCTACACGTGTGAGCTGGCGGCTGCCAGCGGCGAGTGCATTGCGCACGTAATTACGTCATCAACAGGAGTTTATCGTTATTATCGCGAGATGACATATTCTTACCGTGGGGAATTTTTTTGACGATATATCGCAAACGATAACATATCGCCCATCCCTACCTCCTAGCCTCCCGCTGTACAAAGCGCCAGCTTCTCTCCCTCCTCGGCCACTTTAACTTTGCCCTCCACATCATTCCCCGAGGGTGCTCCTTCCTTTCCAACCTTTTATCCATATCTGCCACGATTCCTTCACTCCACGGTTTCGTCACGCCTGTAAGATGGAGCTCCGCATGTGGCGGGACTTCCTCTCTTCTTGGAACGGCGTGTCCTTTTTCTATGATGACCACCTGACCCAACCCGAAGACATTCAGTTGTACACAGACGCTGCTCCCTCCAATGGTTTCGGCGGTTACGACGGTAGTAGATGGTTCGCCGCCGGAAATGTCCTTACTCTCTCACTCTTCAGCCCTCTACAAGCTGTACCCCATTGTCATTGCAGCACTTAATCCTCATTCACTCAGACAACCAACCCACCGTCGACATCATAAACAAAGGCCATTCCCAATCTTTGGACGTCATGAAATTCATTCTTCAGTGCATTACATATACATGCAAAGGTCACTGAGAAGACCTGCTGGAATGTGTTTAGGCAGCCCAGTGATCTACTCAACAGGCTTGGTGAAGGTCCGGAGGTGAATGACTCCACCATCATGGATGCAGAAGTGTTCTTCTGCAAATTATATGGTGCAGTCAACACAAACAACATCAGTGAAGTCCGTTTGGGCATGTTTGTCAAGAGCATGACCATAGAGAGACTGCCACCCACCAGAGATGCTCTGAACTTTCACATCCAGCGTGTTCACTTCCAGACTTTGGTCTGGCGGCAGGCCCACTTGCAGTACCCGGTGCTCCCACCCCCTGAAAATATGGGATGGAAGATGGAGGACAATGCGCTTGTTCCTGAACTCATGTCACTGCCTGCAGTTCCAGATGCCTGTGAGGAGCTAGTGACCTGTGGCTGCACAACTGGATGCCAAACCCATGCACTACATCTTGTCAGTGCCGAAAGTCAAGTGACCTTTGCATGAATATGTAATGCACTGAAGAAGAAAAAAAATGTGATCACAAAAAAATTGTAATGCACTACTGTTTTGATCCAATCATTATCATCCATATTTGTAATAATTAGTGGCCACGTTCAGTTGATTTTTACTAATTAATTAAACTGATGAAAAATGTCTACCTGGCCTTTGATTATTATTACATTTGTATTAGTAATAATATCATTATATCTACAGTAAACAATTGGTGAGGTCATTTTTATGTAATGCTGGAGAATGAATGAAGGTGAATGGGCCTGAGTCGATTACTGCTATTTTAAGGCTCACAATAACCTCTCACAAAGAAATAGTATGGGTATATCATACATTTCCTGAATCTTCAAAGTCCATTAGGTATTGTGGATGTTGTCTTTTGGGTCCTTGATATCCCTTGATCCCACAGGGATAAAAGAAACTATATAGTTTAGGCGAAAAATGTGGGAAAATGTGTGTAATTTATGGTTTAAGGAGGTCATGTGACCTCTGTGTTTGTCAGAAAGAGACACCCATGGGCTTAAATGAAAGCTGAGAAGGTCCCCTTTACAATGATACCAAACAATCATATATAGAATATTGACAAATAGGAAATTGATAGCCATTTCTGACTTTGGGCGACTAATCAATAATTATGCTAATTAATCAATAATTATGACTAAATTGTAACTTTCACAGCTTGGCATACAGCAGAAATGGATTCAGCATTAAATAATCATACAGAAACAACAGATAAAGTGCTTTTCCTCAGAAATGCCTACCATGTTGTTTTCTAAGGGGCTTTTTTCAATTTTTGGTCCTGAATATATGCTAGCCAGCTCGTTGGCTAGCTGGCTTGCAGTGGTGGTTGTGGTGGTGGTGGTGGTGGTGGTGGTGGGGGGGGGGGGGGGGGGGGGGGGGGGGGGGGCAGAAAGTGTTTGAGAAACTGAGTCTGTATAACTATTTTTTCTTAATTTAATGTGTATTTACATTTTTTAAATATTTTAATGAATCATTTTTATATTTTTATTCATTTTAACAAATCAAATGCCTGCTATGGCCACTAGGGGGCGTTTTTGTGATGGCCCAATATCCAAATTTGTTTGAAATATATCCACCAACACATCTACCAAATTTGGTGCTTTTATCACAAAATGAACGATAGTTTAGCTATGCCGCCCCACTATAGGGCTTGACATAATACTTAATGGAAAGAAGGTTAGCATTGTTAACATTTATACACCCTTTGAATCTTATGAGTCTGTGGATGAATTTCAGAACAGATTAGGTTTTATTCATTCCATCATTGAGGATAATGACTCATCTTGTACTTATGTCATTGGGGATTTTAATGCTGACCTATCAGATAGCAGTTCTCTCTTTGCAAAACATCTCGTACACTTTTGTAAAGATAACAATTTTATTATATCTAGCAAATTATTTTTACCTGAAAATAGTTTTACTTATGTAAGTGAAGCATGGCACACAACCTCGTGGCTTGACCACTGTGTATGTACAGCAGATGCCCATGCCTCTCTTGAAAATGTGGAGATTTGCTATGGGATGGCCACCTCTGACCATATACCAATAGCTATGATGTTAAATGTTGAGGCTGTGCCCCTCCAAGCTTCCACTGGGAATACTGACAACTCAGGGAAATTAATTTGGTCCCATCTATCTGAGGAGGACATTGATGGGTATACTGCGCTAACTGATAGCATGCTGAATAGCTTGGAACTGTCAAAGGATGCTTTAATGTGTTTAAATATGAATTGTACTGATACACAACATGCTGTTGACCTGTGCAACATGTATGATAACATTACAACAGCCCTGCATGCCTCAACAGGGCCTTTTTGTCGGCCTAAGAAGGTGCTACAAATTAAGCCTGGGTGGAACGAGTATGTGGCTGAGCATCATGCTGCAGCTAGGGAAGCCTTTAAACTTTGGTGTGATGCAGGTAGACGTAGACAGGGGGAAGTGTATGAACATAAACAAACTAATGCTAGATATAAGTATGCTCTTCGTCATATTAAGAAAAATGAGAACGCTATTAAAGCAGATTTGCTTGCCAGGAAGCTACAAAATAACAGTTATGTTGACTTCTGGAAAACAATTAAAGTGCTAAATAATCATAAAACTGCTCTACCATATGATATTGAGGGTGTTTGTGGCTCAAATAACATCGCACAACTATGGCGTGAACATTATATTAAACTCTTCAATTGTGTCAAGAGTAATGCTTTAACTGTTGATAATGTCGATTTAGCTGCAGATTTGGTTGTAAGGCCAGGTGAGGTGTCAGATGCTATTGACAAGCTTGACAACAATAAAGCATGTGCTACAGATGGTATCACTGCTGAGCATCTTAAGTATGCCAGCTATAGGCTTTCTCCACTGATGGCTATGTGCTTTACTGGTCTTATGGTGCATGGTGTGCTCCCTGATTCCATCCTGGCTGTTTTGCTTGTTCGTGTCCTTAAAGAGAAGGCTGGCAAATTAAACAGCATGGACAATTATAGACCTATTGCCTTGGCCAGTACCCTGTCAAAGGTGTTGGAAAGAATCCTCCTAGCCAGGATGGAAATGTACATCTTAACGACTGATAATCAGTTTGGGTTTAAAAGAAAACATAGTACTGATTTATGCATTTATGCCTTAAAGGAGATAGTTGCTAAATATCAGAGTCAAAACTCCTCGGTTTTTCTTTGTTTTATTGATGCCTCTAAGGCTTTTGACAGAATAAGCCATGAAAAACTATTTGTTAAATTGCTTGCGAGGGGTGTTCCTAAATATGTTGTTAGAATTCTTATCTATTGGTATGCTCAGCAAACATTCCAGGTCAAATGGAATGATACCATCTCTGCTCCTTTTCATGTGGGCAATGGGGTCCGTCAAGGAGGAATTTTATCTCCCTTTCTCTTTAATGTATATATGGACGACCTTTCAAAACAGCTAAATGAATGTAAAACAGGATGTATTGTGGGAGACTATGTTGTCAAACATCTTATGTATGCAGACGACCTGGTTATACTTTCTCCGTATACTGCTAGGTTACAACAATTGTTGAAGATATGCACACAATATGGCAAGGAACATGACATTAATTATAACACCAAAAAAAAGCAAGATCATTGTTGTTAGATCTAGGGAGGATAGGAAATCAACTTTTCCTGTCTTTTACCTTTCAGAGGGCTCTGTAGACACGACGAGGGAATTAAAATATCTTGGGCATATTTTTTCAGATGATCTTATGGACGACAGTGACATCCGTCGACAGTGCTGTAAAATACACTACTCACAAAAAGTTAGGGATATTCGGCTTTCGGGTGAAATTTCAGGATGAACCTAAAATGCATTCTAACCTTTACAGGTGAACTTAATGTGACCTTCTGTAAACTTTTGAATGCACATGTCCAACTGTTCAATGTTTCAGTACTTTTTGCACAAGTTGCTGTTCTCTAACAAGGAGTTTAACGGCAAAATTCACATCAGGTGTTTGATCCATGAATCGACCAATAAATTTCCTGGTTCAATTAGAATTGGTATTTAAACAGTCCTCCTCATCATGCTGTTCACATTTTGACATCATGAGACCAAGACGACACCTAACAATTGATCAGCAGCACCTCGCCATTGCGAGGCTTCAAACAGGATGTTCTCAGACGGAAGTGGCCACTGAGCTTAGAGTGTCACAGAGTGTCATCAGTAGGTTGCAACAGAGATACAGAGAGACTGGAAGAGTCACAGAAAGGCATAGAAGTGGACGTCCTTTGGCCACATCCCACACTGATGACTGCTTCATTGTGAACAGTGCCCTGCGGAACCAGATGATGAATGCCACTCAACTCCAGGCACGTTTAAGGGAGGTGAGAGGCACCCAAGTGTCATGTCAGACCATTCGAAACCATTTACATCAGCATGGTCTGAGTGCTAGACGACCTGCAAGGGTACCTGACCACACCACCAGGCACAGGTGTCATCGTCTTGCATGGGCCAGGGAGCATTTACGCTGGACGAGGGACCAGTGGGCCTCAGTGCTGTTCTCTGATGAAAGCCGATTCATGTTGAGCAGAAATGATGGCCGCCAACGATGTTGGAGACATCAAGGAGAGCCCTATGCATCAGCCACTGTTGTCAGCAGATGAGCCTTTGGTGGTGGTGGTGTTACTGTGTGGGCAGTTGTGTCTAGTCAGTACAGAACTGCCCTACACTTTGTGAATGGTACAGTGACAAGCCCATACTACCTGAATAACATCATTAATCCAGTCATTGTGCCCCTGCATGAACAACACAGGCCTAATTTCATCTTCATGGACGACAATGCTCCAGCTCATCGAGGTCGCATGATTAGGGAACAGCTGCTGGAGACTGGGGTACCTCAAATGGAGTGGCCTGCACTTTCTCCAGACCTGAATCCCATAGAAAACCTATGGGATCAGCTGAGTCGCCGTGTAGAGACTCGTAACTCTGTACCCCAGAACCTCAATGACCTGAGGGCCACCCTTCAAGAAGAGTGGGATGACATGCCTCAGCAGACAATAACTCGACTTGTGAACAGTATGAGACGTCTTTGTCAAGCTGTAATTGATGCTCAAGGGCATGTCTGCATAAACATCCAGGAGAAACTGAAGATAGCGGCCTTCCAAGGTCGCTGGGCTGCCGAATTGTGGATAAGGTGATTGTTTTGGTCAGGCTGATTCTGCAATTTCCATCAGCCTTAAGTCTCTGTGGTTCTCTCGGTCATTCCGAATAATTTCAAATTATAGCACATTTCCTCAGAGTCGAGCTTCCAACTTCTCCAAGTTGTTACCCATCTGGCGTAAAAGTCCAGGAATTTCTTCCTGCTTGCGAATTGATTCACGAATCAATTTGCACAACGCATGAGTCTGAGTGTTGGTGGCTTGGCTCAAACCTTCAATCATGGCTGGCAGCTTCTCCAGAGCCAAAAGCGCTGCCAACACCCTCTGAACTTTGCGATACATCAGGACTCCACCAGCTCCAAACAGCATAAATCCTGTTATCATAAATCCAATCATGTAGACGTCTTCAACATCCTCGACGGAAAGAATCGACAGGCACATCACCCTCCACTTCTCCCAGGAGGTTCATAATGTAAAATACTGAAATTCTGAGATTTTATTGAAAATGGCCAAACATGTACACACATCAGTGGTGATACTGACCCAACTGCGATGGGATAAAATCGTTGTTTTATGATGTGTGCGGGCAGGTGGCCAGGAAAGACGATTAAGTCGTCCATCAAGTTCATCAGGGCAGAGGTGACTTGATGGACAGCTCGACATACTGTATTTTTATTCAGCCTCTCAGCATCTCCAACTGTGTACATGTAGCTCCCTGTAGCGAAGAACCGCATGGCGATGCAGACAGCCTGCGAGACAGTCAGGGCAGTGCTCCTGCAGGTCGCACAGGCAATATGTGGCTCCAGAATCTGGCAGATGTATTTGAGGCCCATGAGAACCGGTATCTCTCATACAGGTAGTCGTCGGCAAAATGTAACGGATTTGACCGGCCAAGGAAAATCATTTCATGCCGTAATGCTCTCCTTACTATTTGGGCTCCTTCCTCAATGGGATCCTGCATACCATATTCTGGTATTATTCGGAATATTCGCAATATTCCGGTTGCGCACGTGTCATGTAAACACGTACCAAACCCGATTAAGGTCATATTCCGGTTGGAGAGAATTCCAAATAAGACCCCTGGCATATGCCTATTCCAACCAGAATATTGAGGCATGTAAACACCTTAAGGCTGGCACACACTACAGGATTCTTCAAACCTTCACAGATTTAGAGACCACACACTTGATGATAACAAAAGACAGATCGCACAAGATCTGTCTCTTCTGATCTTATAGTGTGTGGTGTGCACCACGGAGCACACCACACACTAACCGATTCTTCAGCAGAGCATCAGGTTCTTCACGCTCAATATTCCAAATCTCACGTAGTCAAACGTGACTTCAGTGTAAACAAACATGGCGTACAAACACCGGCGCCAAAATCCACAAAAAAAGGTACAGAAATGAAAATTATCGAAACCCTAAATCCCACTGTGTGTCATCTAGCCAATGACAGGCAGAATAATAAGAATCACTTCCACCAAACCCTTAAATCATTGTTGCGTGGTTATTGTGTTGAGTTAAATCAGGAGTGGGAGGAAGGGCTGCCGTGGCTCCTGCTAGCTGCCAGGGAAGTGGTGCAGGATAGCACTGGTTTTAGACCGAATGAGCTAGTTTTTGGCCATTCAGTGCGTGATGCTATTGCACCATCGTCAGAGCCTCCATCAAACCTGATTGATTATATAAATGGTTTAAGGCACCGTTTGTATTCAGCGGGGGAGATGGCCAAGGAAAAGTTGTCATTGTCCCAGGGGAAGATGAAACAGTTGTATGACCGTAGAGCAGAGCAACGTGTGTTCAGTCCTGGTGACCAGGTTCTTGCTTTGCTGCCATTGATTCATTCACCTTTTCAGGCTAAGTTTTGTGGCCCTTATACTGTGTTGCGTCAGGTGACCGTTCAAAATTATATTCTGTCAATGCCGAACCGCCGGAAAGCAACGCAACTTTGCCATGTCAACTTGCTAAAACCCTATTACTGTCGTGAGTCCAAGCCTGTGTCAGCCGTAGCAGCAGCGGGGAGTCCGTTCTCTGTGGGGGAGGACAATGGGGTTACCGCACCCGATGACGGGCTGCTGCGTGGCAGGCTATCAAACAGTGAAACTTGAAAAAATCTGTCGTTGTTGTTGTCGTCTGTCATTTGACTGAGGAGCAGAGTGCTCAGTTATCTGCTTTGATCCAAAGGTTTCCTGATCTGTTTGGTGATACACCGAGCCGAACTCATTTGGTCAAACATGACATAGATGTGGGTGACGCACAGGCCATTCGCCAGCGTTTTTATAGAGTGTCGGAGGAAAAGCGCAGGGTGATGGATGCCGAGATAAGATACATGCTCGAGAATGGGATCGCCGAGCCGTCATCCTCCAGTTGGGCATCGCCATGCTTGCTTGTTGAGAAGGCTGATAAAAGCCCCAGATTCTGCACAGATTACCGCAAGGTGAACGCAGTTTCAAAACCTGATGCGTACCCGTTACAGAGGATTGAGGATTACATTGACCAGGTTGGTGCGGCGCGTTTGGTCAGTAAGTTCGATCTCTTGAAGGGGTACTGGCAGATCCCGCTGACTGACAGGGCGAAGGAGATCTCCGCATTTATTACACCTTCTGGTTTATTTGCTTATACTGTGATGAGTTTTGGACTGAGAAATGCGCCGACGACGTTCCAGCGGTTAATCAATATGGTGGTGTCCGGGTTGGAGGGCTGTGCGGTATACTTGGATGATGTGGTCATTTACAGTGATACATGGGAGGAACATCTAGCCCGTATAAACAGCTTGTTTGTCCGCTTGAGTGATGCCCGTTTGACAGTAAACCTAGCGAAGTGTGAGTTTGCTAAGGCTACTGTGGTTTATCTGGGTAAAGTTGTGGGGCAGGGGAAAGTGTGCGCTGTGCAGGTCAAGGTGAGTGCTGTGGAGAAGTATCCAGTCCCCACCACGAAAAAAGAACTGCAGCGTTCTGGTCTGGTAGGGTACTACCGCAGCTTCTGTAAAAACTTTTCCAGTGTGGTGGCACCCTTGACTGACCTGTTAAAGGGGAACACTCGTTTTGTTTGGTCATCCTCATGTCAGAGGGCTTTTGAGAATGTAAAATCTGTGCTGTGTTCATCTCCTGTCCTTGCAGCTCCTCAGATGGATCGTCCATTTGAGTTACAGGTGGACGCGAGTGACGTGGGGGCAGGAGCAGTGCTGTTTCAGAAAGACACCAACGGTGTAGATCGGCCTGTGAGTTTTTACTCAAAGAAGTTCAATGCTTTCCAGTTGAACTACTCCGTGATAGAGAAGGAGACCCTTGCACTTATTTGGGCATTGCAGCATTTTGATGTTTATGTCAGCTCAAGTGTTCCTCTTGTTGTTTACACTGATCTTAACCCGTTGACTTTTCTGCATTCTGTCCATTGCCCTAATCGCAGACTGATGCGATGGTTGTTGTATTTACAATCCTATTGTTTGGACATCCGCCACATCAAAGGCTCGGACAATGTTGTGGCAGATGCCCTGTCAAGAGCTCATGGCTCCTGATTGTCTTGCTTGACTTGTATGTAACCCTTTGGTCTTCTTCTGTCACTCTTGAATGCTTCTTCAGGCGCCGGAGTTGCTGGGGGACGGGATTGGGCTGGTTGGCCTGCAAGGGATTAGCTGTAAGACGGTCAGTGAGTAATTGTAGTTTTTATGTACTTGTAATTGCATGTAAGTAATGTGTAATATGTAGTTAATATTTAGGTAAATAATTTATGTAATTAATATGTAGGTAATGTGTAAGTGTTATAGTGTTTTACATGTAGTGTTCTGGGTAGCAGTTGCGGTGTTCCTACTGGAACCCCTTTCTTATGGGTGGGGGGTGGGGGTGGGGGTGGGGTGGGGGGGTTGCTGGCTGGCTGTTGGTTGGTCTGCCTTTTGGTGCCAATGTTTGAAGGGTGTAGATCCAGAACGCTTCGAGCTGTTTCAGAAATTTATCACATAATGTACCCTGAAATGCAATTTCCCAAATATATCAAAACACCTTATGGCAATCAAAAGTGAGTAGTGGGAACAGTTTAATTAATTGTCTATTCTTTAAGGTAATAGGTCACTGATTCTTGAGAATTTGGATAAATCATGTCCCACTAAGAAAAATGCTATTTCTGCTGGAAATTTACAACATTTTAATGAATAAAAAGAATCAACGGCATAATCAGGGGGTCCTTTGCACATTTGTAAGGTTTTTTCATAGGTTTATTTTTAATTTGTATTAATTTAATGATTATATGTTGGCCCATGGGCGGCACGGTGGTGCAGTGGTTAGCACTGTCGCCTCACAGTGAGAAGGTCCTGGGTTCGATTCCCACCCAAGGTCCTTTCTGTGTGGAGTTTGCATGTTCTCCCCGTGTCTGCGTGGGTTTCTTCCGGGCACTCCGGTTTCCTCCCACCGTCCAAAGACATGCAGGTTAGGTGAATTGGAGAAGCTAAATTGCCCCTAGGTATGACTGTGTGTGTGAATGTCAGTGTTTGTCTGTCTGCCCTGCGATGGACTGGCGACCTGTCCAGGGTGTTTCCTTGCCTTCGCCCTATGTGCGCTGGGATAGGCTCCAGCACCCCCCCGCGACCCTAGTGAGGATAAGCGGTTTAGAAGATGAATGAATGAATGAATGTTGGCCCATGGCCTACAAAACCAGTTGTCCTGTAGTAGGAGATAATCATTTCAACTTGATTAAAACAACAAAAAGTAATAATTTCACTGAATAATATCTTTACCACATGAAGGAGTACATAATAATATGTATTAAAAACTACAAACAATGGGTTTTGAACAATATTTACTATTATTTTGTGGTTGCTCAAAATGTGTCCCAGATATTCGTCACCACCGTCAGATATTTATTTAAAAAATAATAATAAAAAAACTACAAGGTCAATTCCATTCCTGAGGACCCCTTTTCAAACCTTCAGCTCTACTGCATGCTTCAAGACCACTCAGGCTCCTGGAAGTTTTCTATTTTCTCTTAAATCTCTTCATATTTTTGGACACTGCTACTGTCACAACCATAAATTGTCAACACCGTCACTTCTGTATAAAAAATATTAAATTAGATTATGGAATAAATGTATACTTTTTAAGAAGAGGTCTGATGTAGGCAGCAGTCTGAAGTCTGAAAAATGCTTATAACAGTGCTCAGGATTGTTATTTTTTGGACCAAATACTTAAATAAAGTTGTTAAGCAAGAAGCCATTGACTTGAGTGGTATAAATTTTGGAAATGTATGTTTTAATGAGGCCACTGTCACCACCGTCAGATTAGTGTCACCACCGTCAGAGGCAGTTATATTGGTTTTAAATGAATATGCTTACAATATGTTTCTTTGGTGATGTTGAGTTATTAAAGTAATAGTCTCTTTAATACAAAAATATGTTTTTCAAATAAAAAAAAAAACATTATGGTGACGGTGTTGACAAAAACAAAGTAGCCTAATAACTGGAAAAACCTATTTTATGAAAAAAATGCAAAATGAGGAGGTTGCACCGGTACATTGCTGAACAGCCAAGATCTTGGCCTATGATGATATACCTTCAGATGTTGTAATTTAACACACTTTTTTTTTCAAAATTAAAACCTGTTTTATCCAAATTCCCAAGAATCAGTGAGGTATCATGATGATAAAAAAAAGGTCTCATGATAACTAAATAACCATTTGCAGCTTGTGAGGTGTGAGGGTGCAAAGGTGTTCCTCGTAAAGTTAAGTGGGCCAATAGCCTATATGAAGGCCCAAAATGGTGTGTTCCTTTCTGCTCTAACAATGGCGTGCCCATTCTTCAAGATGTGGCGGATGAGGAAGCACTCGTGCTCAGAAGAGCCTTCAGGCAAGAGAGGGTCTTCAGGGACCGGTTGGACCCACTGGCCTTCCCCGATGACCACCTATATGAAAGATACAGGTTTTCTGCAGATGGCATCAGGTATCTGTGCAGACTGCTGGGTCCCAGGATCAAACACCGCACAGCACAGAACCATGCACTGAGTGTTGAGCAGATGATTTGTGTGGCCTTGCGCTTTTTTGCAAGTGGAGGCTTCCTGTACTCAGTGGGGGATGTGTATCTGTGTGTATCTGGCTATTAAAGCACTGTCAAATGTCTTCATCTCCTTCCTTGGCCACAGAAGACTCCACGACATCAAAGAGTTTTATAGGATTGCAGGTAAGAGAAACTACAAATTACAGGACAACTGTTAACAGTCATAGCACAGATTTCCCCAATGTCATTGGTGCACTGGACTGCACGCACATCAAGATAAAATCCCCCTCAGGTGCCCATGAGGTGGATTTTGTGAAAAGGAAATCCTTTCACAGCATTAATGTTCAGGTGAACAAGACTTTTTGATATTGTCAATTAATGAACACTGTACTTTGCTTATGATGTGCATTGATTGGTTTAATAGTCTTCATCTTATAATTTCAGATGGTCTGCAGTGCTGACTGTCTGATCAGCAATGTTGTGGCAAAGTGGCCTGGCTCACTCCATGACTCCTGAGTCTTTCGGACCTCTGGAATCTATCAGCGCCTATCACAAGGTGAGCCACACAACCTCTGTTAATAACCACTTTTTACATCATGGCTGTGTCAAGAATGACACTCTATTTATGAGGTTGTGATGATGAGATTTTGTATTGGCAGGTGAATTCTCTGTTGTGTTGCTGGGGGACAGAGGGTATGCCTGCCAGCCTTTTCTCCTGACACCACAGACCCCCAGGGAGCACAGCAGGCCTACAATCATGCCCATGCCAGGACAAGGGCCAGGATTGAAATGACCTTTGGCCTCCTGAAGGCACGCTTTCACTGTCTTCAGGACTTAAGGGTCAGCCCTTTGAGGGCACGTGACATCACTGTGGCCTGTGCTGTCCTCCACAATGTGGCCTGCCTGAGGAAGGAGAGGGCCCCCAGAGTGCCATCACACATAGACTGGGACAATCCTGCCATCTTCCCTGATGACGACAGTGGTCGGCTGCTCAGGGACCAATATGTGCTCAGTGCCGGCTTGACCTGTGTTGGCGCTCTAGACAAAATTACTCCCTTGCGCCCTTCCATCCAAATGACTTGATATTCCATAGTTTGTTTTTCAATGTCACACAAAAAACAAATAATTCATATAATTTTCGCAGAGTGCTCGCAACCAAAATCCTGTCCCATACCACGCTGCATATATGGGGCATAAACTACATATAGATCAGAAAAACTTGGGATGTTTGGTGTGACGCATGTTTTGGCCTTGGATGGCTACAGTAATAAAATTGTGGCCACCTCCACCATGCCAGTGAAAAACAACCTTGTCATCTGAGGAAGTTTCAGGGTCGATCATGGCAGGGAGTTTTACATGTGCCTGTACATGCAAGAGAAGCTGTCAGGCCACCGACACAACGTCAGCAGGCCACCATACCTCCAAACAACATCTACAAAGGTGAGTTTCTGACAGATGAACAGTAGGCTATGACTAATATAATCAAATGAAAGAAAGGGAGTGAGCTACAGGAAGAATGAATAAGGGCCAGCGAGAGGGAAAAGGAGAAGAGGGGAAAGGATACGTGAGCCAGAGAGAAAGAGTAAGTGAGAAAATTAAGATTGCATCCTGACTAAGAAAAGCAAGAGAAAACTTGCAGGAGAACAAAGAAGAAGAAAAAAAAAAACAGCCTAAAATCGCCAGCATATCTCAGAAATAACTTCCAGACATCAACAGACAAGTAATGGAAAGAAAGGCAGACTTCATTCTTCTCACCCTCTCCACCAATGTTTTCATCTGCTAATCAGGCAAAAGGAGGAGCAACCCCTGTCAAAGGATGACTCTAAAAACTCCATCCCTAATACAATATCCATAATAGTTCTAATTAATATTTTTTCTTAAGTTGTATGTTTCTCCAAATATTCAGTTTAAGTACCTCCTAACTCCTGTTCTGTCCTGCTTAGTACTCACCTCTCCAAACCCGGGCCTGCTGCACAGTTCACAGTTTTTGCCTGTAAGGGTTTTCCGTTTGCAACCACATAGCTCGATTAGCTACTAAAATGAAAGATTTAGATCGTTGTATTAGAAGAAATTGTATTTGGCACTCATTCATGATTTTAAAGGTAAATGAGTTTACATGGTGTGATGATTTAAAATACACTTGTGTAAGTACAAGTAGGCCTATCTAAAAATGACATAATCACAGAAATTTGAGTGATAATTTGAGAGATAATTAGTTACTTTTATCACTAATATTTATACCATCTGACAACCTGTTTTGTGGTCAACAGAATCATCGAGTGGAGCGGTTGTGGTCAGAAGTGAACAATCGGGTTAACAGAATCATCGAGTGGAGCGGTTGTGGTCAGAAGTGAACATTCGGGTTAACTACCCATTGAAACAGGCACTAGTGCACATGATGGACCAAGAGGTAATCAATATGGAGGACGACTTGACCAAATTCTGCACCTCAAACCTTACCTGCCAATTAAGTGAGATTGGATTAGACAGACTGAGCTGTGCATGGAACACACACAGAATCCCAGGTATGCTAAACTGAATATGTTCAACTCAGCACAACAGTACAACAGCAGTAGTGAGGTATTGGTGACTACTGTTAACTCTATTTTCTCTATTGCTCGGTACCATGTTTCTTTGTTGTAGCTTGTGGGACACCCAGTGAACTGGCTGCACGTGGCTGTCCTGTTAAAATCTCAGAGAGGCTGTTGCCCAGTGCAAACATGTATGAACAACATGGCTGTTGTTGCAAACATGTATGAACAAGAGTTGGGATCATCGCTGACTTGGACATTGGTGTTTGGAACGGACCCCTTTTCATCTGAGGAAGATCGATGTAATGGAGAACAAATCTTTGCAGACAAGTATCCAGATATCTCGCTGCTCTATAATGAAGCTGTAAACAACAACTACACTCCTTTTCAAGATGCATTGTTGTATCTTCTTGATGTAACCCAAAGATATGCCTGAAAAAAGTAATGGAAATGCAGTTCTATCCTTAAATCTGTGGTGGTTTTTTGTAAGACTATCCTGTGCTTTGCTCCATGACCAGCTCTTGTATATAGGTATGGTTAACATTTTTGCCCCCAAACTGTCAGTTAAATAACTTGACCATTAAACCTGTTTTGCTTTGAACTGGTTTGTAAAGTTTCATGTCTTAGAGTGATATGAAATTGTAACATCATAAGAAATACAAAAAATTACAGATTTCCATCAACAATTCTAAGAGATTTACAACATTCACTTTCTACAATAACAATATTTTCAGAGTATTTAAACTTTGTCTTAACAAAATAATTCTGTAATTATTTTACATCAAAAGAAATTGTAGACATAGTAAACAGCAAGGCCTCTAGTTTCGCAGACCTGGAGAGGCGTGGGCGCAGCGCAGCGCAGCTGCGCCAACTGGGTGTGGCCAAGTGGATTTTGCAAGTTTAGCACGCCGTGCGCCTTGGCGCAACTACTGCGCCGTTCCTCCTACCGGCGCAAGGGAGGAGAGAAGGCGTGGTGTGGGTTTGACACAGCCGATTCACTTTAAACCAATCAAATGAGCTCCTGTCCTCGCCTTTAAAATGCGCTGCGCGAAGGCGTATTGGAAGTCTACACATTTGACATGGAAGAAGAGAGCAGCAGACGTCCAAACTTCTCCCAGGAGGAAACTGATGTGTTGGTCCGGGAGGTACAAGCTCGCATGTAATAAGGCAGAAGTGATGTTTTTTTTTTATTGTGTGGTGTTGCAGTTTTATGCTTGTTCTTAAACTTATTTATGCATGATTTTATTTATTTTAACTTAGTTTTTATGCTTTGGGTTTTATTGTGTTACTGTTTTTATGTGCATGCGGAATTGTACATCCTTCTAGCCTTAATTGGACTTGATTAGGAATAACCTGCACGTGTAGCGGACTTGATCGACAGCGTGACCGGCCACTCAGGGAAGGAGAGGAGGACTCCCTCGGCCAATCCGTGGCAGGAGGAGGGCTAAACAGCGGGAGCACAGGAAGAAGAGGCCCGACAGCAGAGGGAGAGCAGGTTGGCACGTGGCAGAAACAAAACACACCTGTCCTGCACGGCGGTAGCGACGGTAGCGTGGCGGCGACGGAGGAGACAACCAGCCGCGACCGAGACCAGACGAGGGGTTTCCCCCGCACAGCGCAACGGAGCTGCAAGACTGACCGCCAACGCCATTTTTACTCCGGCCTGGGTCGCCAGTCGTACTCGCGACCCGGGAAAACCATGAGTATTATCGTTTCCTTGGCGGTCTATGTGTGTCTTGACGTATAGAGCTACCCTGCGCTTGTTATTGCGGACTGATACTCGCCGAGTCCTTTGTGCCCGTAGGTGCTGTGCCGGAGCTGACCCTGTGGCAGTGGTGTGACGCGAAGACCCGCAGATCGGTGCCGAGACTCTGCAAGAAGCAAGAGACTTTATAGACTCCTGGGGGTCTGTGGTGACTGTGGGTTGGGCGAAATTGTTAATTAAACCCCTTTGTACCATACTCTCTGTTCTGGTGGTAATTTTAGAAACTCTGCTGCTTGATTTCACGAACCTGTTTTTAGAGTCCTAGGCTCCCTCCTTTATTAGTCTTAGGTTTTAGTTGTTTTAAGCCCGACGGCCTCCGGGTTTTACACGCAGTACCAGAATATATGGAACTGCGAGCAGAGCTCCGCGGGCCGATGATGCAAAGGCAGCCTGGGAGGAGGTAACCTCACTGGTAAATTCTTGTTGCCCGGACACACTGAGAACCGTAGCCCAGTGCAAAAAACGGTTCAGTGATGTAAGAAGAAGGGCTAAACATAAGCTCTCCGAGCACAGGAGGCAGGCGGGGGCAACAGGGGGTGGCCCCTCCACCAGCGTGCCCCTAACCTTGGCGGAGGACATTGCGTCCTCCACGCTGTCCTCCGTCAGCATTCTGGGTTTTGGAGGAATCGAAGTTGGGACAGGTAAAACAAACCCATTCCCCTACCAAGAAAGGTATTAGGTGACATGTTTAAACCCTCTGCAACAAATGACACAGATCACAAATACCACGCGCCACGAGGATGAACTCAGAACCACCTGTGCGTAAAGCTGTGCCAAGCTCCGTGGCCTGGCCTCAATGTGTGCCTGTAAAGTGAACTTGTCTTTCCCAATTGAATTGTGGTCATTTTGGCATGTAAATCACAAATCAAGGATGTGAAAACGTTTGATAGATTTTAATTGCACACGAAAACAATAGTCATCTTATGTGAACTAAAAAATGTAAACTCATAACTCTACAAGTACAAATGTCTAAAAAGTTTTTATTTCGTAAAATTAACGTCATTTTCCCAGCTCCACGTGCCACACAGCAGCAGCAGGAGGAAGAGGAACAGCAGGAGGAGGAGGAGGAGGGTGAGCCAGCCGCACCAGCTGCGCCAGCCGCACAGCCAGGAACACGGCCTCGCACCCAGATCAGACGGGCCCGGGTCGAATCCAGGGACCAGCCCTTCCTGGACATCTAGACGGAGGGGTTTGAGATGCTGGAGAGGGAGCTGGGCTCTCTAACCTCCCGGGTGCAGGGGTTAGAGGCCCAGCTCCAAGCAGTGGACAACCGCCTCCGGTGCGTGGGTGACCGGCTGCTCCCGCTGGCGTCAATTGACGTTCATCTGCGTCAGCTGGCGGATGCAGCCGAACGCCTGCTGCCCCAGGATACAGCCTCGGTGCCTTCACGGTCCCCCCGATTAAGGCCACGCATCCGTGGAGGAATGCGGAGGAGTGGAGGAAGAGGCAGAGGGGGGGGGCGGTAAATGTGTGTGTGTGTGTGTGTGTGAGATTTGTATATGTAGGCCTAGTGGCCATTTATCACATTTAAATAATAATAAACTGAAATCAAACTTAAGAGTGTTTTGTCCATTCAAGATTGTCATGTTTTGAACGGTTTATTTTATAAAGGCAAACAAACAGGGAACAAAGAAATCCTGCTCTGCCTCTCTCACTCTGGTTAAAAAAAAAAAAAATCTAAAATCATCAAATACTCAGGTTTCCTACAGGATGTTCAGGGAAAAACTCACATTTAAGGACAGAGCTGTGCAGCCAGGCGGTCCCTCCTCTCCCGTGCGCCTTGATGCTCTTCCTGCTGGTTCGGCACATGCAACTCGGCCTCTCTCTGTCTTAAGTCCTGTAATGTCTCCTCTGTGAGGTCAAAATGGCATCCATGGTGTGAGGCTATGCTGTGTAAAACGCAACATGCCACAAAGAATGCACTGACTTTCTGGGGGCTGTATGTTAATGTACCACCAGAACGGTTCACACATCTGAAACACATTTTTATCTGTCCAAAAGTGTGTTCAATGACTGACCGAGCGCCACTGAAAACACTGTTAAAAACATGTTGCCTTCTTGTTGTGGGTGTAATGTATGGCGTAATCAACCACGTTTTCAGTGGATAGCTGTTGTCACCTAACAGCCACCCATCCAGAGGGGGGTCCCCCTGAAAGACTGTAGGGATGACAGAATTCGCCAGGATGAACGAGTCATGAGTGGACCCAGGAAAATTAGCATACACGTGTCACCAGGTAATTGTAGTCACAAATCACCTGGATATTAATGGAGTGTACTCCCCTACGGTTCACATAAGTGATGGCTTGGGTATCTGGGGCGCGCAACTGTACATGTGTACAAACCTTCATTTAAAAACTGCATTTTGTGTTTACTTCTGTTATCTTTGTCTTATATTTAAATTTGTTTGACGATCTGAAACATTTAAGTGTGACAAACATGCAAAAAAATAAGAAATCAGGGAGGGGGCAAACACTTTTTCACACCACTGTAGGTCCAACTCCCATTCACCTGTTTCCTCTTCATGATGGCATGCCCTTTTTTGGAGGATGTACTGGATGAGGAAGGCCTAATCCTCAGGAGAGCATTTAGGCTTGAAAGAGTCTTCCGGGACAGGTCGGACCCATTGGCCTTTGGAGATGAGTATCTCATTGAGAGGTATAGATTCTCAGGTGATGGACTGAGATACACTATATTGCCAAAAGTATTCGCTCGGCTGCCTTCACACACATATGAACATGAGTGACATCCCATTCTTAAACCATAGGATTTAATATGATGTGGGCCCATCCTTTGCAGCTAGAACAGCTTCAACTCTTCTAGGAAGGCTTTCCACAAGGTTTAGGAGTGTGTTTATGGGAATTTTTGACCATTCTTCCAGAAGTGCATTTGTGAGGTCAAACACTGATGTTGGACAAGAAGGCCTGGCTCGCAGTCTCTGCTCTAATTCATCCCAAAGGTGTTCTCTCAGGTTCAGGTCAGGACTCTGTGCAGGCCAGTCAAGTTCTTCCACACCAAACTCGCTTATCCATGTCTTTATGGACCTTGCTTTGTGCACTGGTGCACAGTCATGTTGGAAGAGGAAGGGGCCCGCTCCAAACTGTTCCCACAAGGTTGGGAGCATGGAATTGTCCAAAATGTCTTTGTATGCTGAAGCATTAAGAGTTCCTTTCACTGGAACTAAGGGGCCGAGCCCAACGTCCGAAAAACAAGCCCACACCATAATCCCCCCTCCACCAAACTTTACACTTGGCACAATGCAGTCAGACAAGTACCGTTCTCCTGGCAACCACCAAACCCAGACTTGTCCATCAGATTGCCAGACGGAGAAGCGTGACTCGTCACTGCAGAGAACACGTGTCCACTGCTCTAGAGTCCTGTGGCGGCGTGCTTTATACCGCTGCATCCGATGCTTTGCATTGCACTTGGTGATGTGTGGCTTGGATGCAGCTGCTCGGCCATGGAAACCCATTCCATGAAGCTCTCTGCGTACTGTACTTGGGCTAATCTGAAGGTCACATGAAGTTTAAAGGTCTCAAGCTATTGACTCTGCAGAAAGTTGGCGTCCTCTGCGCACTATGCGTCTCAGCATCCGCTGACCCCGCTCTGTGATTTTATGTGGCCTACCACTCCGTGGCTGAGTTGCTGTCGTTCCCAATCGCTTCTACTTTGTTATAGTACCACTAACAGTTGATTGTGGAGTATTTAGTAGCGAGGAAGTTTCACAACTGGACTTACTGCACAAGTGGCATCCTATTACATTACTATTACAGCACCATGCTGGAATTCACTGAGCTCCTGAGAGCGACCCATTCTTTCACAAATGTTTGTAGAAGTAGTCTGCATGCCTAGGTGCTTGATTTTATACACCTGTGGCCATGGAAGTGATTGGAACACCTGAATTCAATGATTTGGATAGATGAGCGAATACTTTTGGCAATATAGTGTATTTATGTAGGCTGCTGGGTCCTAAAATAGAGCACCAGACAGCACAAAGCCATACCCTCACTGTACCACAGATGGTCTGTGTTACACTGAGGTTCTTTGCAAGCAGGAGTTTCCTTTATTCTGTAGAGGATGCAGAGAACCTCAATAAAGGAACTATTTGCCGCACAATAAGACGTGTTTGTCTGGCACTGAAGTCACTCAAACACATATTCATCACCTTCCCTGGCCACAGAAGACCCCTCTACATCAAGGAGGAGTTTTACAAGATTGCAGGTAACATCAATTTCAACTTGCAATTGTTAGTTTCTAATTTGATGTGTCACAGTTGGATACTCACTATTTTTTGTTACAGCTTTCCCTAATGTCATTGGTGCAGTGGATTGCACCCATATTAGAATCAAACGCCCCTCAGGGGAACACGAGGGAGATTACATCAACAGGAAGTCCTTCCACAGTATCAATGTTCGGGTAAGAGTGATTTGTGGTTACTGTGACCTACATAAATTAATTCTGTGCATTCAATTACTTAATAGGTTACATCTTATCATTTCAGATGATCTGTGATGCTGACTGCCTTGTCAGCAACTTAGAGGCAAAGTGGCCCGGCTCAGTGCATGATTCCAGAGTCTTTTGGGCTAGTCCAGTTTATGAGTTTATAAATTGTATCTTGTATTATCAGGTGAATTCTCTGGTGTGCTGCTGGGAGACAAAGGCTATGCCTGTGAGTCATTTCTCTTGACTCCCCTTGCGGACCCCAAACCCCACCACAGCAGGCCTACAACCATGCACATGCCAAAACAAGGTCTCGAATCGAGATGACCTTTGGTCTTCTGAAGTCTCAGTTTCAGTGCCTGCACCATCTGAGGGTTTCCCCGGACAGGGCCTGTGATGTAATTGTTGCATGTACAGTGCTGCATAACATTGCAGGCCTAAGAAAGGAGAGGGCCCCCCCGAGTGGTTGTTGATGTTGACTGGGAAAATGCTCCTATTTTGCCAGACAACATTAATGGCAGCCTGGTCAGGGAGCAATACATTGTGAATTTTTTCAACTTAGTCTTTTGATTCATCCTCTTTAATAAAAGGATCTTCTATGTTACTTGTTACTGTGTATGTGCATTTTGTCTGGCATTGGTAGCACAGTGTGCGGTCATCTTTTAAATTCCACATCACAAAATCAATGGTGTACTACACATTCATGAAAAAGGGAGGACCCACAATGTTTTCTAATTGCATTTTTATTTTGAAGGTCCTCATGTGTTGTTTGGAACTTGGAATACAGAGCAAAAGTAATACATATTAATACTGTATTACAGTTATTGTTATAGCGTGCACTGAAATACTCACTTCTCTTTCTAGTTTCTGGATTTCCAGGTCCAGTTTCCCGAGGGTCCTGCATCTGATCTCTACATCAAGCTCCATTACTTGCAGCTTTCCTTTTTTCCAACAGGATTTTCACATCTGCAAGTTCATTCTGTCTCTCAAGGTGCTTGGCGTACAAAGATCTGACAGTTTATGAATTCTGTAAAAGAAATGTCAGTTAGCACAGCAGGATTTGTGCATAATGTAGATTTACTGAAGCCAATACTCACAACGTTACCAGGCTGCTTATGAGGCTGTGCAGCATCTGGGTCCTGTTACAAATATGCTATTTTCTATTAGCACCAAATCACTGACTTCATATCAATTATGGACTAAATAAGCAGGATATTTTTTAAAAAATTGACATGGTACCTCATGCCTTCTGGAGTCCAATGATATGGTCTCCTCATCTGCAGAGGTGCAGTCCGCAGCTGCAGATGTGCCTCACCCTGCCATATACATACATGCATTATGAAAACTTCTATTAAGATTTTTGACAGGACATGCCAAGCCTGTGATTTCAATAAAATGCACTAACTGGATCATCTTCTGGTGGCTCCAAAAGCGTAACTGGATTTCCCTGCAGTGTGTGGGAACACAAAGTCAGACAGTATAATATATGTATTTAATTGTTCTCCAAAGTACTGCAATATGTACCTTGTATGAAGCAGCCAGTTTCTGTTGCTGGGACACAGTCTGTGACTGTTCCTCCCTGGATCCCCTCCATCACTGGCCTCCCTTTATTTACATGGAGAGCCAGCTCCTCTGCTGGGGTCAGATCCTGCCCAGGTGGGCCGCCCCCCGTTTTATGAGCTTTTTTTTTTTTTTTTAACTGCTACAATCATAGACATTCAGTATGTCAGCACACAGCTTATCTATTCATCTCATTTGTTCATTGTTATCTACACTATAGTCACTTACCAGCCTGCAAAATGTTCTTGTATTTTATTTTGACTTGCTGCCTAGTCCTTTTCTGGACAGACAAGTTTGTTCTTTATCATGGATAGATACATAAAATAGACGAAAAAAAAAACATAATTTGGGAAAAACAGATTAATTAGATCATCATTGACACACATTGTGGATAATTGTTTTCACTTAATAATATTCTACATTTCCTGAGTAACAGGCACTTCTACTTGCCTTATTTAAAGCAAAGTGTACAACTGTTGATTAGTGGAAAGTAACACCTGTAGGACTTTAATTGTTCCAGTGGAGCACTGTTTATTAATTGTAGTACATTTTTGGACTACTTACGCATTAAGCCAGTCTGCTATTGAGCACGTTTACATGCACACCTTATTCCTGTATTAACCGGAATATTCGCAATATTCCGGTTGCGCACGTGTCATGTAAACACGCACCGAACCCGATTAAGGTCATATTCCGGTTGGAGAGAATTCCGAATAAGCCCCCTGGAATATTCCTGTTCCAACCGGAATATTGGGGCATGTAACCACCTTAGTCGGAAAACTCCCCGAACCGGAATATTCAGTCACGACTGCGCATGCTCGACTCACAAGGAATTCTGTGGCGTCTTTGTTGCTATGGTTACCTGCAAGCGGGGAAAACGGCATGGCGAACAGCAGCAAGAGCCAGGAGACTGCAGTCCACCTTCAGCTAATGAAAGACTTAAATATCACGGAGGATATCGATGGGAGAAAACATAGAAATAGCGACAGAAGAAGAAGAAAAAGAAGAAGAAGACGAGCAAGAAGACTTCTTCGTCTGTTTTCCCGGCAGACCAGACGCCTATACGCGTACTGCTGCCCCCCGCGGCTGAGTGTCGCATTACGTCAGAGAGCGGAATACGCCGAAACACGGGGGCTTGCCAAGTAACATGTAAACGGAATATTCCAGTTGCCGCGGCGCAGTTACCTTAGCCGGAATATTGAGCCGAACCGGAATATGGTGTGCATGTAAACGTACTCATTGTCTGCCAGGTTTTCTCTCTGTCCTTGATTATTGTGACTGTATTTCCTTTTTTTCTGATTATGTGCTTAACTTCTTCGTAGTGCTCCATCAGCAGCTGTTGTTCAGCGGCCGTGAAGTAAGACGCACGAGTGTTGACCATTTTCCCATCCGTGATTCTGTGATCGATTCTGTGGTCTATTTAAGAATGCCGTGAACACGCACTTATCCCAACTATCTACACCTGGCTTGACATAGCCGCGCCTTTTCATCCTAGCTCTGCAAATGTGCAACCAATTAAGCCAAGATGCGCCGATCAGACTAGGTCAAGCTGCGCTTGCTCAGTTGTCCTGGATTTCTTTATTCTACTTTTGTGCAATACCTCTCTGGTCTTGCTGCTACTGCTGCTAACCTGCCAAAACCTTCAAGGTAAAGTGAGCGACTTTGGGTCGACTTCCAGGCCACACAAATCAGAGAGATTGATTATCAAAATCAAATTCAGCCCTGAGACCGTTTTTTAAATGTTCTTTTGTTGACTTGAGCATAAAATCAAAGGTTCAAAAAACGAATCGTTATTTGTTTTTTTGTGTGACATTGAAAAACAAACTATGGAATATCAAGTCATTTTTTAATTTTATTGTTTTTGGATTTTCAATTGAATATCAATTGAACGAATCATACACAGACCCTGATTTACCTGATTTGATTCATCCTTATTCAATAAAAGGAACATCATGTTACACTTTGATGTGTATTTATATTTATATGGGATGTGTAATTTATAGTCTATGGGAAACTGTAAATTATCTAATGATTGCAACATCATCTAAAATCATCATTTATCTACAATGATTGAAATTAATGATCACAAATGTTTAAATGACAATGGGTCTAGTTGAATGCGATAACAATGTGTAGTAGGCAGTGGAATAACTATTGGTTTCCGTTTGTGGTGACTGCTGACTGAGATAAGGGATAACATTAAATAGATCCTGGAATTTAGCCTGGTCTGGAGCAGGCAAGCTCCACAGAATAAATCTCCATGGTAACTAATGTCATAACATATCCCACTTTCCACTCTCCCACTTTTGTGCAACTGGATCGCAGATAAGTTCATCCAGGATGACCAAGATATCCTGCCTTAATCCCTTATCCTAGTTTTGTGCAACAGGACCCAGGGCAGGCGTGGCAATAACAAAAGGTATTTATTCAAACAAAAGGTTCTATTACACAAAGTCACTCTCAAGGAGGAAAATCAAAGTAACAACACAAATCGGTCACAGGGAGGATCAAAACTTGATCTGAAAAAAGCTATTCTGAAACTTCACGGCTTGATGCTGGGACACTTGACAATACTCACAGACTTGAACAAACGAACTGGAGACAAGGACTATTTATGCATGAGGTAGGTGCAAACAGGTGAAACCAATCGGGTGGGGTAGGATCTCACTGGAGGGAAAATCACACAAAGGGAGGAAGTCAGGGTCTGAAACAAGAGGGAAAAGGTGAGTGCCAAAATAAAACAGGAAGTGCATGATGAGACTAGACATGAGTGACTAAACATAAAAGTACCCAAGACAACAAAGGACTAAACATGAAACTAAATAAGGCATGACAGAACATGAAACACTAAACATGAACATGACTAAAATTAACATACTTGACGAGACACAACATAGTGTTGTTGAAGATTTTATTCAGTCTGAATTGCTGGGCTGGTGCACCAAGGACCAGGGGTGTATTCAACGTAGACCTACCGGTATGTAACGTCAAGCAGTATGGAAGCTGAGAGGGCAATTCTCCTCGCGACTGTGGTGGAAGACCTGACTGAGGATGACATTACTTTAACTGGATCACTAATAACAGGTGCACTGCAAAAGACTTTGGACATCACTGCCACTGCTTTAGCGATCAGCCGCAGGAGGAGACCTCCAGCCTGGATCAGTGCTTATGTGGAAACTGTAGCTCCTAACTACACTGACCCGACCTTTGTTGCTCATTTTAGGATGAGAAGACAAACATTTCATGTGACGGATCTGCTCTACTCTGCTGTGTTTATGCACCTCCTGTTAGCTGAACTATCACTTAGATGTAGGCTTACCAACCACTCTTTACAAAATGGAATAAAAGTGTTTTCGTTTTTTTTCTAACCACCGTGTTTTAAGTTTTAAGTTGAATCCAACAGGCAGGGTCAGTGCCAACTGGAGCATCTTGTAGAAATTTGGATAGCTGTCCTTTTTAACAGTCTTTTGAAGATGCTCAAGTGAAACAGGTGCGACAGCAGAGGCTTTAACAAGCTCCATCTCTGCTCCAACAAGGAGAGGGTGAATTTTCAGCGGCCGTGCATATTTTTGTATGAGAGGTTTAATTCCATTTTTGTCACATCTAAACACTGCTGCACATGCCCGTGCCAGTTCTATTGACTCTCCTGCGAATCGTCTGTCCAATTCGTTGATGAGTGTATCCAGCACAGGGAGATACAGGTGCTGCTGAAATCCAAGTGTCCCACTCTGTGACATTTGTGCGCCACTTTCATCAGTTTCTCTTTGGCCCAAAGTAGTTGTAATCAGGAAACTGTCGAGGGAGGTGGGGGGTTTTGTGGCCCGTTTTCTTTTGGGTTCAAGGGGACCAGGAGTCTGACACCCAACCTCCACATCCCCTGGTACAAACACGTTGTTGTCCCGGCAAAACTGTTTCACTGATCCCCACACATCGTTCCACGTATCTGTCTGTCTCAGAGATATCAGGTGCGCTTTCAGGTTGTCGGTAAGCGCCGCAGCCTCAGAGAGTGTACAGCTGGAGGACTGGAGGGCCTTGTGCGTAACATGGATCACACGCAGTATGTCTGCAAATACAAGGAGACATGCAACGAATGATATTCTGGTCATATGGTCATAAAGGCCACTTGCCTCCACAGACCACTTGTCTCCCTCATTGCTTATTTCTCTCAGGCACCCTGTAATGGCAGAGTAGTGAGTTTTGACAGCAGTCACAGATCGCCACTTGCACGCCCATCTCGTCTCACTGGGCTGTGCTATTTCAGTTTGTTTCATATTCAGTGATTTCTGGATTTCAATAAATCGATGATGGTTTGACGGCTCAGCAAATACAGAGTACAGTTTATCAATAACGTTCAGGAATGTCTTCACGCTGCGGTTGACAGTACAGCACTCCACAAGCACCAGATTTAGTTTGTGTGCCAAGCAGTGGATGTACGCTGCGTATGGGTAAGTGTCTTTGATGCGCTGCTGCACACCAGAAACGTGACCAGATATTACGAAGGCAACATCCTAACTCTGGGCAACAAGTGGGATGTTTTTCAGTCCACACGTCTCCAGTCCTTTGTTTATTCTGTCCACAATCCCGGTTGCGTTGCGAGATGCTGAGCAATCAATAAAACACAAAAAACGCTCCTTGACTTCAAGCTGCTCTGCGTATCTTAAACAAACTGACAACTGTTCAGTTTTGGAAGACCTGGCCTCATCTGCAATTATTGAAAAAAAGCCAGTATCCTGCACTTTTTCTGCAATTTCTGCATAAACCAAGTTTGCACATATGTCAATTACTTCATTCTGGAAATCTGGGCTTGTAGCATTGAAATAATTTGACTGCATGTTTTTAAAATCAGCGTCATACTTAGAGAAGAAGCCGCAAACCTCAAGAAAATTGCCACGCGATTCTGACTCGTTTCCCTCCCTGTGTCCACGAAAAGGCAATCCTAGTTTAGACAACAGCCTCACGATATCAACAAGTTTGCACAAATAAGATCTGTTCTTCTCAACAGCAGCTTTATGGCTTTCAGAAAGTTTAGCTGCAATAGATCCCGAAGATGCACTCTCCTTAAAGTTATTCCATTTAACCATGCAGTTCAGATGGGCCTGGGAATTTGCATGTTTGTCCAGTTTACTGCTCAGTCTTTTCCAGTCACTCACACCCTTTCGAAATGAGTCCTCCACGCCACTTTCACCCTGGAAGTGGCGGCATGCGAAACAGAAGACAGCATCCTTTCCAACCTAATATTCCAGCCACGAATACTTGTAATAGTATGTGGAAAATGATCGTTTTGTTTTTCCAATCATTTTTGTGGGGAATTCGGCTAAAGCAGGCTGCTTGGGACTGCTGTGTTTTTCCCCAAGATCATCATTACCCACTGTCACTGACGGCCCCGCTGGTGGCTCTGCTGTGGCGTTAGCTGGGCTTGCTAGTCCAGAGCTACTGGTGGTTGTTTGCGTGTCGGTGTCTTCACATTCTGGTGGCTGTAACTGGCTGGTAGGCTGCGGCGGCTCTTGTGTAACTGTTGCTGAAGCTTTACTTGAAGTTGGATCTTTTAGAAATCGCCTTATGTCCATAACTGCTCATTACATGGCAGAGAACTAGCTACCTGAATCACTGAACGCATAAGAGAGGGAATTCGCATGTAGCGTTGCACGTCACAACAACGCGCCATGTCACATGACATGACTGCTCAGAGATTAATTTATTACAATACCAAACATAATGTAATTCAGATTTATTTCTGAAAATAATCTTATTTTATTGCATTGCTTAAATGTTTATAGATATGTATACAGGAAAAAAAAATATTGGACCTATTTTTGACTCAATGTAGAGACACATTTCAGACACCAACAGAGAAAGCCTGATCCCCTCTGTGCTTGAGCCTGGTTTTTGGCACCACTAGGAGCAGCTGATCGGCTGACCTGAGCGAACGGGTTGGGGTGTAAGGGTGAAGCAGTTCGGTGAGGTAAAGCGGGGCAAGACCATTAAGACCACTCACTCACTCACTTAATCACTAAAAAATGCAAAAAAAAAATAAGGTAAGTATGAGAGAAGAAAAGTATTTGATTTAGGACTGCATATAAATGTGGCCAAAAATCATAAAAGAAACATCATATTTCCTGTGCTATTCATGGTTTTGAAAACAAACAAACATTAAGCATGTGTTCATAAGAAAATATTAAATCTGATTCGGTGAGTTTTGCCTGCAGTCAGGACTAGGACACCTGTCATAAAAACTTTTAAGAACAGGTGCATACCTGTCAAGTATCTCGTTTTGGCTGGGATTTTCCCGTATTTTACCCTCCTTTCCCGGCCCCCTCCCGTATTAGTATTTTCCCGTAAATTTCCCGTATTTAACCTGCATTTATTAAAAATAATAATAATACCCCGGGGCGAGCCGCCCATTCCCAGTCTGACCTCTGCCACCCGCTACAGTAACCTACTGCATGTACGGTAGGTGGCAGTTGTCGCGAGGTTAGTGTGACATTGTCAGAGAAGAGTGACAATTGACCTCCGAAACTGTCAAGGTAAATAAACATCCCATGTCTGATTAAAAGGACCAAAAACGTTTTTTAGTTAAATGGAAGACATGATGAATGTATTTGAACTATTGATTTATAATGATGTCGGGCCATGCCTGTGTATTTCAACGTGATGACGTGCATACCGGGAGCAATCGTGCTTGGGCGCGTTTGGTGTGTGCAGGCCAACCGGGGACTGGGTTGTCCCCCCCCCTCCCTCCGCCGACACAAAAATCTCCCGGATTTTACTACTCAAATGTTGACAGGTAGGAACAGGTGTGTTAGGCGGACTGATCCAAAGGTTTATCCTGTTCAATACAGTGGGCTATAGTTTCCCGGCGCAGCGCGGGGTGGCGCAGTGAGGCGAACCCCGCGCAAAGCTAGTTTCGACCAGCGAAACGGCAGAGGCGGACAGTTTCCAAGTTTCGCAGGCGGAGGTGCGCCGAGATGGGAGTGGCGGCGCAGCGGGGGGAGGTGTCAACAGATTCAGCTTGGCGCAGTGACAGTTTCGTGCCAAAAGGCTTCACCGAGGTGCGCCAAAAGCTCGCCATCTGAAACCACGTCTACTTTCAGCGCAAGGCGGAGCGGAGCCGGCGCAGTGGAAGTTTGGCTGCCTGGCGCACATCACCAAAACCTCACAATCAGCACAAACGGTGACGGGACAGTTGATATGGAGATACACTATATTACCAAAAGTATTCGCTCACCTGCCTTTACTCATACTATGAACTGAAGTGCCATCCCATTCCTAACCCATAGAGTTCAATATGATGTCGGTCCACCTTTTGCAGCTATTACAGCTTCAACTCTGTGTCAATCGGCTGTGTCAAACCCACTCCACGCCTTCTCTTCTCCCCTCCGCCGGTAGGAGGGACGGCGGAGTACTTGCGCCACCAAGAACGGCGTGCCAAACTTGGAAAATCCGCCTGGCCACACCCAGTTGGCGAAGTGCATCTGCGCTACGCCCCCGCCTCGCCTGGTCTTCGAAACTAGAGCCCTATATGTTTATGGAGTTACAGTTTCTTCAGGCCCAGGGTGTGTAGCCCAGTACTGGGAGACCCCCTGGGATGAGGAGAATTACCTCCATTGTGAAATACTCTCCACCCTGCTGCTACGACGTTTCTGCTGTTTACACTGTTTATTCTGTTGTTTACACTGTATATTCTGTTTTATCTATTTATTCTCTCTTGCACTCATTATTATTTAGCTCTTGTTTTTTACGCACTAGTTATATAGATTATATTTTAATTATTTAAACTGCCCCACAATTCCATCTCTGTTGTAATCAGGAAGCCAAGTAACGACATTTCGTTGCCAAAAACTCACTGCTGTGTTCTTTTGTGCAATGACAATAAAGAAAGTCTTAGGGCTCTAGTTTCGCAGACCAGGCGAGGCGGGGGCGTAGCACAGATGCGCTTTGCCAACTGGGTGTGGCCAGGCGGATTTTCCAAGTTTGGCACGCCGTTCTCGGTGGCGCAAGTACTCCGCCGTCCCTCCTACCGGCGGAGGGGAGGAGAGAAGGCGTGGAGTGGGTTTGACACAGCCGATTCACATATATCCAATCAAATGAGCCCCTGTCTTTGCCTTTAAAATGCGCTGCGTGAAGGCGTAATGAAAGTTTACACAGCTGACATGGAGGTCTATTGCCACAGGCAGAGCGGAGCTCAGGAGACAGGCGCGGAGCGGAGACCAGCGAGCAGTGCGGACACGTCACCAAAACCTCACAGGCAGGCTTCCGGAATGTCAGACACATGAACAATGCAATAAATACCGAAAAAAACACTATTCAATGCTTTTTTTGCCGCTACAGACGGCGGCGGAAGTGAGCAAGAGGGTCGGACTTCAGGGATGATGGATGTAGTGTGTCCCAATAGTATGCATATGCATGCATATTTCATACTAAACTACATACTTTGTAAAGGCAGCTGCAGTACATACTAAAAGTAAAAAGTATAGGTATGCGATTTGGAACGCAGGGGTGGTTTCAGATGGCGAGCTTTTGGCGCACCTCGGCGAAGGCTTTTGGCATGAAACTGTCACTGCGCCAAGCTGCATCTGTCGGCACCTCCCCCCGCTGCGCCACCACTCCCATCTCGGCGCACCTCCGCCTGCGAAACTTGGAAACTATCTGCCTCTGCCGTTTCGCCGGTCGAAACTAGCTCTGCGCGGGGTTCGCCTCACTGCGCCACCCCGCGCTGCGCCGGGAAACTAGAGCCCTAAGTCTAAGTCTAAATAGTTTATACTGAATATTTTTACTTAAAGTGCATATTTTTTTACCATTTTCAGGTACCTCATGTCAAAAGGAAGGGCCACCTGACAACAATGTAAAGCACTGAAAATACTTTAAATATGATGCACAGTTGCACTGACATTGATTCTTTCAGGTAAAACATCTTTTACATTGCTAAAATATCCTTTGATGTTGGTCTCATCCACAACACTGCAAAAAGCCAGCTTTAAAAAACAAGGGGAAAAAAGTATAAAAATTAGGTGTATTTTGCTTAAAAATAGCAAAATCATCTGCCAATGGAACAAGAAAATTTGGCTTGTCAAGACTTCCCAAAACAAGTAAAAATATCTAACCTTGATGAACCCACAAATACCTTAAAATTAGTGTATTCTAACTAATAACAAGTGCATTTTTCTTGATTCAAATGAAATACACGTGACCTATTTTCTCAATATGTTGTAAAATATTCTTAAATTAAGTAAGTGCTAGAGCCATCATCTTGACATACTAGTTATTATATTTCTTGAAACCAGCAAAGTCGTATTAAAAACTAGTGTACTTTTCTTGATATAGCTAGCAATATTTTTCTCTGTATGTAGAATATTTTTCTTAAAATTCTTGAAATAAGGCAAAAGCCGTGGAATTTTTATATTATATTAATGCTTAATAATCAGTGATCCTGACAGTACTAGAAGAGGAAATGACACAGACTTGGTTAAATGAAATGCTTATTTATTATATTTAACATGTACATGAGCACAACAAAACATGGTAGCCTCAAGGTTACAAAGGCGGGAGTGAGACTTGTTTTACTTTGAATACACTCATACTCACATAGATATGTATATACCCACATGAAGTAGTGTGCATGCAACTACATATCAGCCATATCAGCTGGACATGTAAGAACAGGCAACAAATTATTTCCTGCTTAAAATCACCCAACATAAATTATAACTAGTTTTTTTTTTAAAAATTATAACTGTTTGTGTGTGTGTGTGTGTGTGTGTGTGTGTGTGTGTGTGTGTGTAGCATGATATGAGGTGGTGGGAGTGTGGGTGGAGCCTAAACTGAATATAAAAATATATAAACATCTGAAACAGTGCCATATTCTTGTGAGACCTCAACAAACTGTATCGCCCAAGGTAAACAATAATGGAACCGGGCATCAGCTTCAATATTTATGTACTACTCAGTGATGAATCTTTTCCAGTCAGCCATAGCCTTTCTATATGAGGATGTCATATCTCTGTCGTATATGGGGTCCATTAGGACCTCTGTCTGGAGGACAGAGAGAAGTGTGGCTATGCATTTCGGGTAGGTGAGGTGAAAAGTGTAGTAGCATGCCATTTTGTACATCACGCTATCAGCAATGTCATCTTTTGGAAAGATGAGCACAGGCACTGTGCCAGTGGCCAGGATGCAGTTGGTCTCACACACAATGACGACAGGGCTGAGGAGTGGTCTACACTGGAGGAAGGTGTTGGGGTCTTCTGCAGACTGAAACACAAAAAAGAAAAACAATCACAAAACAATTCACTGTTGAGACTATGTAGTGGAACACAAGAAAAACTGTATACTGTCATACATGCATGAATTTCTTACCTCAAGGATGTGAATCATGCCCTCACTTGCATGTCCTAACTTCTTGGGTGGAGCAACAGGTGATGGAAACTTGTCCGGCAAAGCCTTCATCATGGCAATGGTTTGCTTTACTGTGAAAACAAACAGTCTAAATTTACTGCAGTCAGTTATTAGAAAAAAAAAACATTACACAAACATGGCCACCAATTAAGGACTCTCTATCAGGTCTGTAATTACCTTTATTTGACAACGGAGGCCTCATGACTTTTTTGAAAACTCCATAAAACTGGGCCTTCTCACAAAAGGTCCCCCAACGCTTCTTCAGTTCAGGTACGAAGTGGGAGTTTCCTTAATTGAGGATCCTCTGTAGTTCATCCATTATCTGCCACAGAAAGACATGTAGAAAAATATATTGAGAAATAAAATATCAATGTTAATGTCTTGCTACTACAATCTTATCAAACATAAACTTAAAATGATTTGATTTGCTTACATGATCCACTTCTCTGGAGCAGGGATATGCTTGAAGAATTTTGGTAGGTCTGTCCTGCTCTTTCATAACATCAGAGTCAATGTAAGCCTGTCTTGCTTGGTATTGAAGGTCCAAGAGCTGGGCAACATCCTTCTTGTTGGGTTTGGGCCTGGACTTGTATAGCTCCTGCATAACTTTGTAGTGTCTTGCCTGGTTCTGTGGGCTGCCAGTAGTTTCAGGCCCTCCTGTTGAAATGAATTTACTATCACTGTTTCTACCATTACAGTTTTAAGAAATACAGTATAACAAAAACATATACCCAAAGTATAATTAATAATTAATGATAACTCACAATATTTTCAATATTTTTTTAAATATAAAACTAAACTAAAGCATTCCCCCTTGTCAATACTAGTAGTAGTAGTAGTAGTAATAATAATAATAATATTAATAATAATAAACTTTATTTATATAGCACCTTTCATGCAAAGATTGCAGCCCAAAGTACTTCACAGCAATAAAATTCATAGAATAAGCATTTAAACAAACAGAATAGAGCAAGTAGGAATAGTGCAGTCTGCATAAGCAATGATAGAAAATATAGTAAAATTACAATAGAACTAAAATACAATTGTGCAGGGGATAAAAACAGTAAAAAGATAAAAAATAAAAAATACAGTTGTGCAGGCGATAAAACAGTAAAAAGATAATAATAATAATAATAATAATAATAATAAAATATGAATATGAAAATAAAAGTAAATAGATAACTTTAGTAGAGGTATGGCAGGGAAAGAGATCAACATGTCCATACCTTCAGCTGTACATGTCAGGTAGGCATCCAGTTGTTTTGTTGTTTCTTCTGTGTGTCCATGCCTCATGCTGGAGAAGAAATCCTCTTCATCAGAAGCACCTGATGAGTCAGGAAGAGACTGCCGCCGAGACTCATCATGGTCAGGGAGGTGTCTTTTGATGTAACAGAGGCCTAAATGAGAAGAATAATAGTTTATTATCAAAATTCATCAAGCAAAAACACAGCAATAAAAAACTGATCAGTTATACTTTTTTTCTTGCCGTGCTTGAGGACATCCTCATCCCTGGTCCAGGATGTTTTGAATTTGGGGTGAAGAATGGCTGCAGCAACCAGCTCTGGGTCACACATCATTTTCCCAAACCTTTTCTTCAGACTGTCAAGCAGGGCATCAACAAGCAGTTTGCAGAATCTAAGTGACACTCTTGCTCTGTCAAGCTTGGCAGTGAGGGTTGTGATGGTAGGCAGCAGCCATCCCATATGAATAGATTCTCCCTGTAGTATGTCAACAGCTTTGGCAACAGGAGCCATCGTGTTGGCGTATTCACCCAAAAAGAAAATATCAGCTGGACTGTACCTAAAACAGATTTAAAAGAAAAAAAGGAAGGAGCATATATTAATCTTACAAATTAATGTATAAATTGCAACATCAGATTACACAGAATATGATGTAATAAAACAATCATTTTCCTTTGGCCAAAATCATCTTCAAACAATTAGAATGATAAGTGATTAGAATAATAAATGTGACCATTACTTTTTCTCCAGTCACAGGATGTCAGAGAGGAAAGTATTAGTAAGAATTATTGAAAAATGTTCTACAGGTTTAGCATTATTAAGTTTTGTTGGAATAAAATGGAAAGCAAACCATCCAAACATTTACAACTTACATGGGTACATTGAGTGTAGCACAGACAGCTCTCATGGCCCCCTCTCCTTGGTTTCTGATGATTTTGACAATGCACTCTACACCCAGATAGAAGGAATTCCAGCGTGTTGCATTGGGCTGTACCAGCTGAAGCTTGCAGTGTTCTTCTATCACCTCGGCAGCTGTAGTGGACCTTGCAGTCTTATTCCAGAGAGCCTGTGACTTTGAGAAAGCTGACCTTGACAGCCTCTTATATGCCTCTGTCTCATTTGCATTGTTTGCATCCACTGTAGACACCAGATTAAGCAAATGGCAAGCACACCGGTGATGCTTAGGGAGCTGGTACTGAAGGCCATCGTTGACGTCTTCTGCCATGATGTCTTCAACACTGATGAAATCCACTTCAGCTTCCATCTCATCAGTATCAGGGCCATCATCTTGAATTGATTCTTCCTCAGTTACTTCTTCAAGCGCAACATTGTTGTTTTCATCTTCTCCATAGACTCGGAAGGCCTTGACAAAATTCAAACCGTTATCAGTTGTTGTTCGGATGATTTTGTCACGGATTTCAAACTCTGAATGTATGTCATTCTGTGCACCTGCTATGACATCAAATGTATGGGAGCCCTTTAACTGCTTACATGCAAGACCGACAGAGTGCCTCTGAAAAGTGCCAGGATCCAGCCAATGTGCTGTGACTCCAATAAAGCTTCTCCTCCTTGCAGTGCAACAATCAGTGGTTGTTGCTATATATGCAGTATTCTGCATTGCCTCTTTCACCTGCTTCTTCATCACTATTGTAGCATTATCAATTTTGTGCCGCACAGTAGTCCAAGACATGACAGAACAGTTTGGCTGTAAATTTTGAACAAAGTTTTGAAATGATGGCTGTTCCACCAGTGCAAAAGGCTGGAGCCCTTGAACTATTAAGTTCAGGATTGCATTGTCAACAGTTTTCTGGGATATTTGCTTTGTTTCCTCAAGCTTTTGCTGTTTGAGGTTTGAGGATGTTGTCCCAGCTTCACTCTTTCTCTTGCAGGCAGCTGCAGTCAGTTCAGAATATTTTTGAATCTGACATCCATGCTTTCTCTACATAAAAAAAAGATAGAAAAGTGAATATTTTCCGTCATATAGGCCTTACAAGAACTTATACTGACATTTACGGATAAACAAGTTATTGGCTAGTTTACCTTACTTATATCATGCATCATTTTTTGTTGAGTTGTTCCGTTTTTTTTTTTTTCGTACCTCCGTGTGCTACCTGACTATGGATCTTCACCCGTTTAAACTCGTTTACTCGAGAATTCAACTACTTTCTCTGAAGACCAAGTCCCGTGTCAGCGTGGTTCCACATTTACCTGACGAGGTGAGGAGACCGTTCCGAGGCTGTAGAGCCGGTGTTACGGATTAACTGGTTCCCGTGTTAACTGGTGACCTTTGTTTGTAAACGTCGGGCGTTTCTCTTGGCAACAGCAGATGTTCTAATCACGGCGAGGGGACGCGGCTGTCCTGGCGAACGCCTGAATGACTATTATTAAATCTCGTTTATAATTTTCAAGACTTGGCTAACTATCTGCTCAACTTAGCTTGTTGGTGGTTCATGTGGTTTGGTGAAACGGTGGGGTCAGAAATCTACTCCATATTTTGCTTTATTTTCTTCTAAATAAATAAATTTAAAAAAAAATTATCCACCCGGGGTTCGATACCGGGTGTGAAACATAAGAGAAATCTCGCAAGCCATGTAAATTGACCACTAGACTAGCGTACCTATTGCAGGACAAATCTGACAATATAATACATGTCAAGCAATAACAACCACACGGCCTCCTCCAGGCCTTGTTTACTTCTGCCAGATTAACTTGTGACCACTGTTACTGCGACGCACACAAATCTGCCTCCCCCTTTTGAAAAACTTTTAATAAAAGCTGAAAGTCTACACTTCAATCACGTCTTGATTACTCCATTTCAAATCCACTGTGGTGGTGTGCAAGGGCAACATTATGAATATTGTTTATCTGTCCAAATACTTGTGGATCTAACAGTAAACAAGTAAATAACGGTTTGCACATACATTCATCATTTACTGTGAAAACATTGCATTATAAGTTTATAATTTTCAAGACTTGGCTAACTATCTGCTCAATTTAGCTTGTTGGTGGTTCATGCGGTTTAACGAAACGGTGGGATTAGAAATGTACTCCACATTTTGCTTTATTAACTTCCAAAAAAAAAAAAAAGGTGTCCACCCGGGGTTCGATACCGGGTGTGAAACCTAAAGGAAATCACGCAAGTCATCTGACTGGACCACTAGGTTAACAGTTCCTGGAACAACTCACCATTTTCTCAAATCTTCACACACAATTCTAAAAACTCACACCCAACGGTACAAACATCCAGCTTCTGGGTCCCTATTCGTTTTTACCCTCAGACAACACACACAAGCTGTCAAAACACAGACTACATGAGTGTTTGTTACACTCTGGAGGGATTAATTCAAAACACTGCCACCAAAATGTAGTATTTGTCAACATCACACATTATGTCTGCTCTTGCCAGGCAGCGTGGGAAATATCCCCTTGTGGACCCAGTATGGCATGGCGGTGGAGGATGCCACGATTGCTAATAGCTGCACACATGGTGATGTTGCCCGCCCTCTGGCCTGGAACTTGTGTGATTGCTCGGTGTCCAATGATGTGGCCCCTTTGTGCCTTTTTGTCAGATTGAAGCCTGCTTCGTCGATAAAGATGAGGGTCAGCCATGACATCCATCTCAAAGCTTCTCTACAGGAGTCAAAAACACACATTTGACTTCAAACACAGTACTGTGTGTATTGGAATGAAAGATGGGCCTTTACTCTACATAATATAACATTTCTGTGTTGTATAGCAATTACTTGCACATATTGGAACCGTTGCTCCTTAACCCTGTCAGAATTCATCTCAAAAGGCACATGGTAAAGTTGTTTCATCTTCTTCCTCTTCCTCTTTGTTGTCCACCAACCTTAGCATTGGTTGTGGTCCAGGCCCCTGCAGGCCCTATTTACCGACCCACAATTCTGATTGGTGTGTTAACAATTTTTAGGCTGAGTGTTTGCACTTGGAGAAAGGTGTGGTCTCTGAGTTTAGGTCATGATAACTTGAGTTAATTATATTGAGAAAATGTGTTTGCTGAATAAACACATAGTGCAATGAATGATTTATCTGGCCACTTTTGTGTAAGATTTGGGTTTTTGTGCTAAGGAACCAGTTTTTGTGTTTTAGCAATCGAGAAAAACTGTAATAAACTATAGTGACTACTACAATGAATTTGTTACATTGCAACATAAATACACCTGGCCCTGAGGTTTACAATTCAAAGGGAATGTGCTACAATCATAATAAAAATAAATAAACATCTACAAATTAAAAAGCACATTATTCATAACATATTGGACAAAAGTAATCATGTGCCATTGGAGGCTGTCCCACACAGAGCCAGTGATACCAGCGACCACAGGATGTGCATCCAATCTGAAAAACACAAATGCATTTTAGAATCACAGTGATAATAAAGTCTAATATGAAAGAGAGCTGTGTTTTCTTACCCAGTCAGCATGGGTCTGTCCAGCTTCTCCTGTGGATTGCTCACCACAGAAATGGCACAGATCCAACAGGGAATCTGTTACAAATAAAGTTATTGAACCTTCTTTATACTTAGTTAAGGATTTAAGAAAGACCCTCATATCCATACCTGACTCATCAAGCAGTGTTTGGGCCATTTCCTGCCTCATTTTACTGATGCCCTCTGGGTCCACTTTAAAATCAGGCTGGTGGCCCTTCAGCACTTCTTCTGCCACCTGGAATACAGATAGGAGTAAGTTCTCTCTTTGAAAGAGAGGAATTAACTGACAAACTGGACAACTTACTTTACAGACAAGAACGCCACATGATGTGCTATCCTGCTGGCGGGGGTGAGAAATGGTGTCGCAATTCCACCTGGACACATTCACGTTCCTCCTCCTGATGAAGGCTCTGCATCATGGAGACAGAGGGGTCAAAGTATGAGATGCTGCTTTTGGTGCTATGTGAAATAGTTTATATGGTGCAGTAAAAAGATTAAGTGCACTTAAGAGGGATCTTTTAACATTTGCTTACCGTGTTATGTCCTTGCACTTTTGCAGCTGGGCCCTGGTAGCTCCAAAAGGGTCCATAAAAAGGGCCCTTCGCTCGCTGGGGTACATGGCCTATTAAAATACACAGTTTGGCTCCTAAATGTGCTTGAAGCTTTATGTGTGCTAAAGATGGGCATGTAACTTTGGACAAAAGAGCACTTACTACCAGAGTCCAGTGTCCGTCCTTGCAGACTGCTCCCATTAAGATGTCATACTTCATGACATCAAGCTATGGAAATTTGAATTGTTAAAATAATGTTAACATCCTGAATAACAAATTCTGAGGATTGGAATAATGATGCTCACTTTTCTCAAGCCCCGAGATGTGCCGTTCCACACTGCTGTCATTTCAAATGTGTCTATTATAAAGACTTGAGCTGGCACTTTTTTTGAAGCCATTGTTAAATAGGAATTCATGACCTGCAAAGAGTTTACTTGATCATTAATAGGTTAATGTGGTTCAGCAAAATCTAACAACTTGCTTAATGCTGAACATATATCCTATGTGAATACATACTTCACTTTCCAATTCATCTCCTGGTGCTAGGCTCTGAAAGTCAGCAGTGAACAGTTTATAAGGGCCAAATTTGGCCCACAAGATCTCCCCCTTCCTCTGGTCCCAGATGTCGGTCACTGGAAGGGAAAATAGGGGAGTCTTTCTGTTTCAGAGAGCAGTATGAAAAATTAAATACAGTACATAATGTTCAATATTTTGTTTTACATATAAAGTTTTACATATAAATACCGTTGCTGTGGACAGGGGGGATGACACTTTCAGCGGTGCTGCACATTTTGACTGTAGAGGATATGGGAGAGGGTGTGATGGGAGGGGTGCCAGTGTAGGACAAAGTTGATGAGGAGGCTGGAGAGGTGAATACAGGGAGGGCAGCATTCTCCAAATTACTGGGGGGAGTGTCTGTGGGTGGTGTGTTGTGGTATGGCTCCAGAGGAGAGGGCCCCTCAACTTTTTGAAGTTTATCAGGAACCCTCTCCTCTGGATCAACAAAATGAATTAAATGATCGATGTTGGTGCTTGTCCTGACAGATGTTTTTTTGTTTTGTATTGTGGCCTTTTTGTTTTCAAGACTGGCAATCAGGAATGGTCCCAGCATATCAGCCTCCAATTTGCCGCCCTTCCGTTCTTGCTCTCTGACATTTTTGAAAAGGACGACATCTCCCTCCTTAAACTGGTCGTCCTGACCCCTCTCTGCCTTTCTTTTCCTGATTTTTTGTTGGGATTTTGTTATGTTATCTTTGACTGCTTGATACAGGGCTTTTTGATTTTTTAATCCCTGACATATCCCCTCCTGTCTAATCAGGGCCTCCACCTTGTCTTCATTTATCTACAAGAGCAAAAACATAAGTGCGTTAATATAAAGTCAGCACATCTACTGCTACATTTACATGTGTCAAAAGATTTGTTGCCTCTCTTACCTCATAATTGCATGGCACCTCAGAGGGGTATCTGGCCTCCCTGCCAAACATAAGATAATAGGGACTATATTGGGTTGTTAAGTGCTTTTTCGTGCGTATTGCAAACATCGTTGCGGCCAGATACTTGTCCCACCGTTTTGGATGCTCCTTGGCCAGCTTGCCAAGGCATCTGAAATATTCAATTTTATATTGGTGACATATTAATTTCATATATTCAAAATGAACTTTGTAACTTAGTATTGTGATATGCTGTGGTATGTAGTCTTTTTTAAGATTAACTTACCGTTGAATGGTGCTATTGAGTTTCTCAACAAGCCCATTAGTTTGAGGATGGTATGGAGAGCAAAAGCTCCTTTTAATTCCGAGTTCCTGACAAAGGTTACTGTTAACCTGAGTCATGCCAAAAAATAGAAACATAAGTCAGCATGGATAAACAATACTAGGTTGCAGTAAATTATTGATGTTAATCCTCACCTTATTTTTAAATTCAGTTCCCTGATCTGTTAGCAGTCTTTGAGGAGCCCCAAATTTGTATACAAAATCAAGAATACAATGGGTCACCTCCTCTGCTGTCTTACTCTTAAGAGGATAGGCCTCTGCCCACTTCGTAAAGTAGTCAACCATGACACATATGTACTGGTTACCACTCTCAGTGACAGTGAGCTTGAGAAGATCCATTCCCACCAGCTCAAACGGCTCAGATACCTGAAAGACATGAATGACCATCATATATATTGTAATGGAAGGTTAGTTAGGACACCTATGTTGCAGTTTGATTGTCAAATTAACCTGCTGTCACTTTCAGCAGCATGGACAACGCCGCGGATGATCTGCGGATAAGCCGCGTATAAGCCGCAGCTGTGAGTGTTAGTGGGTCGGGGCACATTTGGGCCTGATGCACAGCATCTGAGAGATGCCACTGAGAGAAAGCCACTCTTGCCAGACATTAACTTTGTTCCACCTCCCCATTCCCCTCATTTCAGAATTGTTATCTAATAGGAAATAAAATCTGTATTGTTTTTACTTGCAAAAACCGACTCCTCCTGATCAGGGGCGCTGCCAGGGATTTTGGGCCCCATGAAAATAAATCTCATTTGGCCCTTGTAGAGCCAGCCAATAGGCAAACCTTTTTATTTCAGGCCTTTTGAGGGCCCCCTCCCACATTGTGGCCCTGGGTAATCAGTCCCACTTTTCCCCCCACTACGATGCCCCTGCTCCTGATATCCACACCTCACAACCTACTCATACAAATAAGCTCACCTCTATTGGGCTGTACTGACTCTTCTCCTTCAGACTAGCCCGCTTTGTCTGGCACACTGGGCACTGAGCAATCTGAAAAAGTCACATCAACAAATAAATATCTATCATATGTAAAATCTGTGTATCACTGCTATCTGGAAATAGGGAATACCACATGTCCTCACATCATAGTGGTTGTTTCCCCTTTATGGGCACAATAATGTGCCTGAATAATTGATGCTGGTCATCGTTTTAACAAATAAGAATCATTTTAAGTGAGTTATTTAGTTCGTGAGAAAATTAGGAGCATATAAGTGTACCTGAAGCCTTTGTTCACTTACCCATTTGCGGATGTCAGCCTCCATGCCAGGCCAATAATACCTGCGTATTATGGTATGGTGCGTTTTCTCAATCCCACAGTGTGCCCCAACAGTGCTACAGTGGAAATGTTTGAAGAGGTCATCTGCCTCCTCAGCTGAGAGCACCACCTTTGCAAGGTGCTTCTCTTTATTCTTCTGCCTCCTGCAGATGTAGAACAGTTCTCCATCTGGAGAGGGTGTAGCTCTTGAATTACTGTAGACTAAAATGTCATTGATAAGCATTTTTTGTAGTTTTATGGGATTACTCACCCTTAATGGTGAAGTTCGTTGCTCTCCTTTTTATTATAAAGCGTTCCTTTTTGCTGGCTCCTGTGGGGAATTTTTTGTGGACCATAAAATCCACCAATTCTTTCACAAGTTGTGGGTCCATTTCTCCTTCACTATGACTCCAGCTACACTATTTTGCCCAACGTATTCACTCAGCTATCCAAATCACTGAATTGAGGTGTACCAATCACTTCACCTGGCCACAGGTGTATAAAATCAAGCACCTAGGCACAGGGCGCTGCCAGGGATTTTGGGCCCCATGAAAAGAAATCTTATTGGGCCCTTGCTGTTTTATATAAAACTATATAATGATATTTTTGACTATCATTCCCATATTTGTGAAAAGAACAACATGACAGTTACTTGGTTGTTGCTCATTGTCTCTCTGGTAGTCCCACATGCAGGCTATATGGTTGTTGCAATTTAATCTTCTGATTTCCAGAAAATATAAACATTTCTCTGATTGTATTGTGAGCAGTCACTCTGCAAAGCGGGGGATGAGAATCCCAAACTACTGACCAAACATTCTATTTCAGTGATAGCTGAATTTGAACTATATTAAAATACTAATACTAATACTAATAATAATAATAATTTAGCAGCTGGGTTACAATGCAAATTCACAAAAAGAGCACAGAAAGTACAGAAACCCTAAATGCCAAAATGTGTGTCATCTAGCCAATGACAGACAGAATACTAAGAATCACTTCACTGTCATGGTTAATAACAAAGTGAGATAATGATACTTTCTTGTCTGGGTGGGGATTTGAACCCCTGGGACTTGTGTATTGTTGATGCAGTTGGCATGTGAAGCCAGACGAGCGAATACTTTTGGCAATATACCGGTAGTGTATGTTCCCAATCTCTCTATTTATGGGATAATGGGTAATTGAATAATTGGAAGAAAGAAAACCAACATGCATGAGCCTATCTGGTATGTGGTAATGGCGTTAACATTTGTAATAGTTAATTAGTTAACATACACAATGTTGTGAAAGTGGTGTCAGGCACTCAGGATTTGATTGTAGCACATTCCCTTTGTATTGTAATCCTCAGGGCCAGCTGTATGCATGTTGCGATGTAACAAATTCATTGTAGTAGTCACTATAGTTTATTAACAGAGGTCACAAGTTAATCTGGCAAAGAGCAAGAGGCTGTTTTTTTTGTTTTGTTTTTTTTTTTGGTTGTTTGTTTGTTTGTTTTTACAGAATTTAAATATCTGCAATGTTTTCACAGTAAACGATGAATGTATGCGCAAACCGTTATTTACTCGTTTACTGTTAGGTCCACAAGTATTTGGACAGATAAACAATATTCATAATGTTGCCCTTGCACACCACCACAGTGGATTTGAAATGGAGTAATCAAGACGTGATTGAAGTGTAGACTTTCAGCTTTTATTAAAAGTTTTTCAAAAGGTGGAGGCAGATTTGTGTGCGTCGCAGTAACAGTGGTCACAAGTTAATCTGGCAGAAGTAAACAAGGCCTGGAGGAGGCCGTGTGGTTGTTATTGCTTGACATGTATTATATTGTCAGATATGTCCTGCAATAGGTACGCTAGCTTAGTGGTCTAATTAAGTGACTTGGGATATTTCTTTTAAGTTTCACACCCGGTATCGAACCCCGGGGAGATAATTTTTTATTTTGAAGAAAATAAAGCAAAATGTGGAGTACATTTCTAATCCCCCCGTTTCGCTAAGCTGCATGAACCACCAACAAGCTAAGTTGAGCAGATAGTTAGCCAAGTCTTGAAAATTATAAACGAGATTTAATAATAGTCATTCAGGCGTTCGCCAGGACAGCCGCGTCCCCTCGCCGTGATTAGAACATCTGCTGTTGCCAAGAGAAACGCCCGACGTTTACAAACAAAGGTCACCAGTTAACACGGAAACCAGTTAATCTGTAACACCGGCGCTAAGCTGGAGGCTAAGCGGCTGGAGAAAAAGTGGCGATACAAACCTACGGTGCCTGCGGTAATCATGGGGAATGTGAACTCACTGCCCAACAAGATCGACGAGCTGGCTGCGCTGGTGAAAAATGTCAAGATTTACAGAGAGTGCAGTTTGTTGTGCTTTACTGAAACATGGCTAACGACTAACATCCCAGACGCTAACGTGGAGCTACCCGGCTTCAGCACAGTCAGGTCGGACCGAGACAACAAAGCCTGCGGGAAGCGGAAAGGAGGGGGGCTCGCGGTGTACGTGAACACAAGGTGGTGTAACCCTGGGCATGTAAGTGTGAAGATCTGCATCTGCTGCAGGGACATCGAACTTCTGGCCGTAAGTTTACGTCCCTATTACTTGCCCAGAGAGTTTGGACACGCCATTGTGGTCATTGTTTACATTCCGCCCCGAGCCGACGCGGAAGTCGCGTGTGACGTCATCCACTCCGCTGTTGATAAACTCTCAACACAGCATCCCGAGGCGCTTGTGTTGATCTCCGGGGACTTCAATAATGTGACCCTAGACAATACACTTCCTGCTTTTTTCCAGTATGTGGACTGTAACACCAGGGGAAATAAGACTATTGACCTGCTGTATGCAAATGTAAAGGATGCATACAGGGCCACCCCACTGCCTGCACTGGGAAAAGCTGACCATAATCTTGTTCTGCTTCAGCCTCACTACAAACCAAAGGTGAGGAGACTACCCACAACCACACGGTCATTCAGGAAGTGGTCTCCTGAGGCAGAGCACGCTCTGAGAGACTGCTTTGGCACTACTGACTGGGATGTACTGCAGGGGTCGCACAGCGGGAACATCGAGGAGGTTGTAGACTGCACCACTGACTACATTAACTTCTGTATGGACGTTGTTGTTCATGTAAGAACGGTGCGCTGCTATGCGAACAACAAGCCCTGGATCACGAGTCACATTAAAGGCCTCCTGAACCAGAAGAAGAAGGCCTTCAAAGATGGTGATAAGCAGGAGCTGAAACGCGTGCAGCGGGAACTCAGAGTCCAGCTCAGGGAGGCAAAGGAGCAATACAGAAGGAAGCTGGAGCAGAAGATGCAGAACAACAGCATGAAGGAGGTGTGGGATGGGATGAAGATCATCACCGGCTGCAGATCCAGGCAGGGGGGCCACCATTGAGGGGGATGGGGGGAGGGCGAACGAGTTGAACAACTTTTTCAACAGGTTTGACCACCCCATCTCACTCTCACCTCTGATCACCCTGTCCCCCACACCCTCATCTGCTCCCTTCCCCCCGCTACAAGTGGACAGATGCGATGAGGAGACCCCCTCCCTGCCTACAATCACAGCAGCCCAGGTGTGTGGAGAGCTGAGGAGGCTTCGCCCCGGCAAAGCTGCAGGGCCAGATGGAGTATCCCCACGACTGCTGAAGGCCTGCGCGTCAGAGCTGGGAGACCCTCTGCAGCACATCTTTAACCTGAACCTGGAGCAGGGGAGGGTCCCACTGCGGTGGAAAACATCATGCATCGTCCCAGTCCCAAAGAAGCCACGTCCTGCAGAGCTGAATGACTTCAGGCCGGTTGCCCTGACGTCACATGTGATGAAGACCATGGAGCGGCTGCTGCTACACCATCTGAGACCGCAGGTGAGCCATGCCCTCGACCCTCTGCAGTTTGCGTACCAGGAGAAGGTGGGAGTGGAGGATGCCATTGAGCACGTTTACATGCACACCTTATTCCTGTATTAACCAGAATATTCGCAATATTCCGGTTGCGCACGTGTCATGTAAACACGCACCGAACCCCATTAAGGTCATATTCCGGTTGGAGAGAATTCCGAATAAGCCCCCTGGAATATTCCTGTTCCAACCGGAATATTGGGGCATGTAACCACCTTAGTCGGAAAACTCCCCGAACCGGAATATTCAGTCACGACTGCGCATGCTCGATTCTGTAGCGTCTTTGTTGCTATGGTTACCTGCAAGCGGGGAAAACGGCAGGGCCAACAGCAGCAAGAGCCAGGAGACTGCAGTCCACCTTCAGCTAATGAAAGACTTAAATATCACGGAGTATATCGATGGGAGAAAACATAGAAATAGCGACAGAAGAAAAAGAAGAAGAAGAAGACGAGGAAGAAGACTTCTTCGTCTGTTTTTCCGGCAGACCAGACGCCTATACGCGTACTGCTGCCCCCTGCAGGCTGAGTGTCGCATTACGTCAGAGAGTGGAATACGCCGAAACACGGCGGCATGCCAAGTAACATGTAAACGGAATATTCCAGTTGCCGCGGCGCAGTTACCTTAACCGGAATATTGAGCCGAACCGGAATATGGTGTGCATGTAAACGTACTCATTGTCTACATGCTACACCGATCCCTCTCTCACCTGGACAGGGGCAGTGGTGCTGTGAGAATCACATTTCTGGATTTCTCCAGCGCCTTCAATACCATCCAGCCCCAGCTGCTCGGTCACAAACTGACTGTCATGGGAGTAGGCTCACACCTGACGGCATGGATCATGGACTATCTGACAGGCAGACCTCAGTATGTGCGACTGGGGGACTGCAGGTCAGACACTGTGATCAGCAGCACAGGAGCGCCGCAGGGGACTGTACTCTCTCCAGTCCTGTTCACCCTGTACACGTCGGACTTCCAGTACAACTCGGAGTCCTGCCACGTGCAGAAGTTCGCGGACGACACGGCCATCGTGGGATGTATCAGCGGTGGACAGGAGGAGGAGTACAGGAAACTCATCCAGGACTTCGTAGCATGGTGTGGTTCCAACCACCTCCACCTGAACACCTCCAAGACAAAAGAAATGGTGGTGGACTTCAGGAGGACCAGGCCTCACCCGGAGCCCATAAGCATCAACGGTGCCTGTGTGGAAATGGTGCAGACCTACAAATACCTGGGAGTGCAGCTGGATGATAGACTGGACTGGACGGCCAACACTGAGGCTCTGTGCAGGAAAGGACAGAGCCGACTGTACTTCCTCAGGAGGCTGGCGTCCTTCAACATCTGCAAAAAACTGCTGCTGATGTTCTACCAGTCTGTTGTGGAGAGCGCCCTCTTCTATGTGGTTGTGTGCTGGGGAGGCAGCATCAAGAAGAGGGACGCCTCACGACTGGACAAACTGGTGAGGAAAGTGGGCTCTGTTGTGGGCACACAACTTGAGAGCCTGACATCTGTGGCAGAGCAACGGGCGCTGAGCAGGCTCCTGTCAATCATGGACAATCCACTGCATCCACTGCACAGCACCATCACCAGGCAGAGGAGCAGCTTCAGTGACAGGCTGCTGTCGCTGTCCTGCTCCACCGACAGACTGAGGAAATCATTCCTCCCCCACGCCATGCGGCTTTTTAACTCCACCCGGAGGAAATAACTCATTATACACATACTGCAATACTGGTAGATAACACGTAAAGACTGGAGGGGAAGGGGTGATTCCATAAGGCTGGATCAAGTCTGACAGTTCCTGAATTCCCAGTACCGGGCGTCAGGTTCTGTCGACGGTCTTGGTCTCATGGTTTCACACTAACTCTGAACCTCGGTCGGAGCGTGTGTTCTTCAGGTTAGGTTTATTTTCCACTGCTGTTTAAACTGTTAATACTTCTGTTTAAATTGTTCATATTTCTATCTTTTTATAATCCTTGTTTATAGTGTTTATATTGCTTACTGCTATTTATCATGTGTATACTGTATATTTCTTCTAAATTTGCACATTGACCTACCTCTATGCACATTTTATACACCCATGCACACGTTTTTTTCTGTTTTTTTTTGTTGCACATTGCTTTTTGCACACTGGGTTGTACTTAGGTTATTCTGTTGTACTCAGATCTTATTCTGTTGTACTTAGATCTTATTCTTTATTTTTATTTTTTATTTACTTAATCTGTAATCTGTGGATACTGCTGAAAAAATGTGAATTTCCTGCGGGATGAATAAAGTATCTATCTATCTATCTATCTATCTATCACTGACAAAAATTATCTGGATAATCCACATCAAAGACAGCCCACCTCACTAACGCGCACGTGCGCGCGCGCACACACACACACACACACACACACACACACACAAACCAGGGTATATGCAGGAATCTTGAAGTTAATTTTAATACCTTTTTAAGACTTTTTCAAGACCCTTTCAATATTTTTTAATACCTCACCGCACAACAATGGAGTATTTTTTACCACGGATCTTTTGTAGCACAGAGATATGTTGCTCAAACACTCGGTATGTAGTGTTAGTGTATGTTTATGAGTTATAGAAAATAATAAATTATCTTGAAGGAGTAGATGCTAAATTATTATTTGTTTTAAAAATGTAAATTAATTATCAAACGGACCTAACAATTCAACTACCATGAGCAGTAGTATGCCTGTGTGAATGAGCAGTAGTATGCATGTGATAACATAGATTGAAAAATAAGCTGAAGTGAATAGACAAGCTAAGCCAGTGTGCTGCTGTTAGTCAGTGAAAATAGAGCGGAGTGGCAACTCTTCGCTTTGTTGCACAATCTATGTCAGTGCGCTGCTGTAGCTGGAAAGTTTCTTTGCCTTTTGGACTCGTGCGGTGCCGGTGTAGTTGTTGTAATGTTTTTCCTTCGTGGTGCAGGTGAAACGACTGGAGAGGTTGTGCTACTCAGATTTGCTTCCCTCCACGTAATTCTCCCCAGACATATGTTTATATTCCACAAAAAAACAAACAAACAGCATTTCATTCAAATTATGTCAGATTCCATGTTAAAAATAGATTCCTTTTTATTTGGCTAATTCCGCGATTCGGCCCTAGTTAAGTTGAACGCATGGATTCATGTAACATTTCGGCGCGTTCGTAATATGCACTGGGAGTGCCAGAGCGTACTTTGTGCTTCTGAATTTCCACCTGCCCGCTCACTCTGGCGCTCTCAGAGACAATTTATGAACGGACCCACAATAGCCTAGTTTTTTCTTTGTTTTTTAATAAAAATGAATAAATTCACACACTTTTACAATATTTTTGGGACTTAGACTCTTGGACAGCTAATTCAGAAAAAATACTTTCAATTTAAGACTTTATAAAGTTGTGATAAGACTTTTTAAAACTTTTTAAGGGTCTTAATTTTCCCAAAATTGATTTATCACCTTTTAATACTTTTCAAGACCATGCGGATACCCTGCGCATGCGTGCGCGCACACACACACACACACACACACACACACACACCTATCCCCTACCTTGGACTCTTGGACATGAAGGGTATAAAAAACATGCGACAGCCATATTTTTAAACCGGTTAAAAATGGCAACTATGATACTACAAGTAGAGTTCTCATATTCTGCCCGAACCCGACCCGACCCGACCCGACCCGACATTTTCGGGTCGGGTCGGGCCTAAAATTTACGTGAATTGGGCGGGTCGGGTCGGGTCGGGTCGGGCTTTGGGTTCTGTGGGGGATTTTTTTTTTTTTTTTTAATAAAAAAATAGAATTATGTGTTCTGTTATTGATTATGACGTTTCATTTTTATGTGACTGGTGGAGAGAGTGAGAGACTGGATTGGATTTGGAGGCTAAACTTTCAGTGACAGACAGACAACCAGCTGTGCGAGCACAGTGCAAACAAGTCAGAGAGAGGTGCAGCAGTATCCCGCTGTGCTGGCAGACTCGGCAGCAGGGACGGTTTTTGTTATGGGCAGTGCAACTGCCCAAGGCGCAATCTACTTGGGGGCGCACGAGAAAAAAAAAAATCTCCAGTTTTCTAGACTACCGTATTGACCCGCACATGCCGCGGCACCATCAGTCGGTATCAGGCTGGCCGGCCGCGGCACCGTCCGATACCGCGCCCACCCGTCAGGTCTGCCGGATCTGACAGGTGAGCTGCCTGATGCTGGCCGGTGCCGCGGCCGGCCCGCCTGATACCGACTGATGGTGCCCCGGTGCCGCGGCCGACCGGCTCTGCTAAATAATGGCGAATTTGGCGATTTTTTTTTCTTTTTTTCGGGCTTTATCGGGCTGTCGGGCCTAAAGTTCGGCTAATTAGTCGGGTCGGGTCGGGCCTCGGGCTGGCCCAGTCAGGCCCGGGTCGGGTCGGGTCTTAATTTTCAGGCCCGATGAGAACTCTAACTACAAGCACAGACAATTACGTTTGAAATGTTCATCTGCAATTTAACATTAAGCTAGCTAGCTCTACATACATAAAGCGACATGCTTTTTCAGGTTGGATGACGAGTTTTTGTAGGCCGTGATATAATTTGTTTGCGGTAAGCACGACAAACATTTGAACCGGAACAAATCCATTTGGGTGTCAACAATCTCAAACATGGGCTTGAGATGAGGCCATGGGTGCTCGGGGGGAGTTTCTCAAGCTGCTTCATCCTCCATTTCTTCATCCTCCATTTTCCTCCACATGCATCCACACTGCCAATGTTAAGTTTCATTTTGAACATGATGTATGGCATGACGTAGTACAGGTACGGGAATACGGCTAAGAAAAAAACATACGCGAATCAGCAGAAAGTTCTTCTTCTCTTGACTTTCCGGCAGGCTAGATGCATCCAAGGCGTATTGCTGCCCTCAGAAGCGCAAAAGTAGCGAGTAACGAGAATAGCAATGTAGTGGAGTAAAAACTACAATATTTGTCCTTCAAATGTAGTGGAGTGAAAGTAAAAGTATCCCCCAAAAATATTACTCAAGTAAAGTACAGATACTCAAAAACTGTACTTAAGTACAGTACTCAAGTAAATTTACTTCATTACTGTCCACCACTGCATACAGGAGAGCTGAGACAGGGCTCCTTCTGTTGTATGATGTCATACAGGAGAGCTGAGACAGGGCTCTGAATGGTGGAAAAGTCAAACGCTTGTTGACCTTGTGAAGCAGAAGTGAGGTGCAATGCTTGGTTATCTGGTGCAGTTGCACCAACAATATACCCTACTGGTCTAAACGAGAAATATGTGTGATGGATCCACTCCCATTTGGTAATAGCAACAATTTTTTTTACAGCATTTGCTAGAAGTGCTAACCTTCTGGCTCACCAGGGCCTCTCCTCTTTATAGGTTTTCTTTACAGGGTTCTAACTCCGGCCCCCCGACAGCTGCAATTAATGAATTATCTATTTCCTCTTTTATCTCTTTCTTTTAGTCTGAATTTATTTATTTATTTTAAATGTTTTACAAATTGAGTTTTAAATGCAGGTTCTCCCTACTGGTTTCTATGACTATTTATTATTTATTTATTACTATTTATGTATTTATTGTATGCAGGTTTTTAATATTTTACCTTTGAATTATCTTCTATTTTATATCTCTATTTTATCTTTCTGTTTAATTTATTACTTTTAATTGTTTTTAGTAAGTATTGCAGTGTAGCACTTCTTTTAAAGCACTTTTTTTTTACCCCAATAGGGAGAAACCGCATTTTTAACAACATTTTTGCAAATTTTTACTGTATGTGCATGTATGTGTATGTATGTATATACACTATATTACCAAAAGTATTCGCTCACCCATTCAAATGATCAGAATCAGGTGTCCTAATCACTTGGCCTGGCCACAGGTGTATAAAATCAAGCACTCAGGCATGCAGACTGTGAAACAAGACATTTGTGAAAGAATGGGCCGCTCTCAGGAGCTCAGTGAATTCCAGCGTGGAACTGTCATAGGATGCCACCTGTGCAACAAATCCAGTCGTGAAATTTCCTCGCTCCTAAATATTCCACAGTCAGCTGTCAGCTCTATTATAACAAAATGGAAGCGTTTGGGAACAACAGCAACTCAGCCACCAAGTGGTAGGCCACGTAAAGTGACGGAGAGGGGTCAGCGGATGCTGAAGCGCATAGTGCAAAGAGGTCGCCGACTTTCTGCACAGTCAATTGCTACAGAGCTACAAACTTCATGTGACCTTCAGATTAGCCCAAGTACAGTACGCAGAGAGCTTCATGCAATGGGTTTCCATGGCCGAGCAGCTGCAGCCAAGCCACACATCACCAAGTGCAATGCAAAGCGTCGGATGCAATGGTGTAAAGCACGCCGCCACTGGCCTCTAGAGCAGTGGAGACGCGTTCTCTGGAGTGATGAATCACGCTTTTCCATCTGGCAATCTGATGGACGAGTCCGGGTTTGGAGGTTGCCAGGAGAACGGTACATTTCAGACTGCATTGTGCCGACTGTGAAATTTGGTGGAGGAGAAATTATGGTGTGGGGTTGTTTTTCAGGAGCTGGGCTTGGCCCCTTAGTTCCAGTGAAAGGAACTTTGAATGCTTCAGGATACCAAAACATTTTGGACAATTCAATGCTCCCAACCTTGTGGGAACAGTTTGGAGCGGGCCCCTTCCTCTTCCAACATGACTGTGCACCAGTGCACAAAGCAAGGTCCATAAAGACATGGATGACAGAGTCTGGTGTGGATGAACTTGACTGGCCTGCACAGAGTCCTGACCTGAACCCGATAGAACACCTTTGGGATGAATTAGAGCGGAGACTAAGAGCCAGGCCTTCTCGACCAACATCAGTGTGTGACCTCACCAATGCGCTTTTGGAAGAATGGTCAAAAATTCCTATAAACACTCTCCTCAACCTTGTGGACAGTCTTCCCAGAAGAGTTGAAGCTGTAATAGCTGCAAAAGGTGGACCGACATCATATTGAACTCTATGGGTTAGGAATGGGATGGCACTTCAGTTCATAGTATGAGTAAAGGCAGGTGAGCGAATACTTTAGGTAATATAGTGTATATATATTAATGGTAAAGCACTATATAATGTATTTTCTCTCATTTTTGTCTGTTATTTTATTATTTTTAATCGTCATATGGACTATGTGTCTGAAATAAATAAATTACATGCATAGGTGAGGCTCTGCTACAACCGTCCCGCCTTGCTCTCCCTACATTTAAAAGGATATAGCAGAAAAGCTAAGCTAACATGCCACATGAAACGACCACTAATGTTTAGTCTACCGATAGGTCTAACAGACCATATAGGTTTGTTGTATTAAATACACAAGCTCCATGACAAAATCAGTATTTTATTTACCGCTGTGAAAAGAACGTTTTCCCCTCAAACTCGGAAACAATAGATCGGATGCCAAAGATTTTTTGCCGCGGCAGCCATGAAAGGAAGTGGAATCTGCTCACCAAATTACAACTTTCTGTGTTGTGTGTAACACGAATAAGGGCCCGTGCTACAACCGCCCCGCTGCTACAACCGTACCGGATCTCCCCTGTGTGTGTAAGTGGTGTGTGTGTGTGTTAACACTGTAACTCTGCACCGTGTCCGGTATGAGCAAAGTTTTCCAACTGACTTTATAACAAAAACCAGCTGGTAAGAGCGAGCAGATGGTAGATGGCAGTGAGAACGACGCGAGTCACATTCAGCCCTAACCCTAAACCTAACTCTGCTCAAAAGTAGTGCGTCTCTTACCAGTCAAGTTTAGCAGAAACTCTACTGACTATCAGTGATTACAAACTGAGGGAAGAGTGAGCTGAAAAAACCTGACCGCTACTGAAGAGAGACGCCACGTGAGCTGTCACACCTGAGTGAGTGACAGAGAGGTTGTCCCTGTGTGTGTGTGTGTGTGTGAGCGGGGCACACTGCGTAGGGGAGGGGCGCTGTGTGTGACTGGCTTATCACACAACGTGGACACAGTCAATTACCCAGTGAGGATTTTCATTCATCACGAGCACGGATATTGACTCTTATTACTCGGATCATACTCGGCAAAAGTGCTTTATCCATACCGGATACTTGTTTCAGCCGAGTATCTGGCTCAACCCTAGTATGTGGCCACATGACATAGTATCGTATGTGGCTACTCTGATTATTTTCATTTATTGGCCCTCTCCAAAATAACATATAAATTATCAGTGACTATGGGACATATCCTGTCACATTCTGATACGTCCTGTTTCAAACTGTTACACCCCGTCACATCCCGATACATCCCTCTACATCCTGCTACATTCTAATACATCCTGTTCCATTGTGGTACATCCTGGTATAACCAGAAACATCATGCTGCATCTCATTACGTCCCATTGCATCCAGTTTGTTCCTTTTCCCCTTTGAATCTTGGTCACTTTTTCCATTTGTTCCTTCCCTTTGATGGAGACAAAGTGACAAAGAGACAGAGATAAAGAGATAAAGGACAAATAGACAAATAGGCAAAATAAAAAAGTGACAAAGTGAAAAAAAGACACAAAAAAGGGACAAAGGAAAAAGGAACAAGGTAGACAAATAGACAAAGGTAAAAAAAAGTCAAGTGAGAAACAGGTAAATTGACAAAGAGACAAAATAAGAAAGTGAGAAAGAGACAAAAAGAAAAAGGGACACTGTGACAGACAAAGAGACAAAAAGAAAAAAGTGTTATAATGAGAAAGAAAGAAAGTGACAGAGAATGAGACAAAGAGACAACATTACAAAGATACAAAGTGAAAAAGGGACAAAGAAATGAAGGGACAAAGTGTCAGTGAGACAAAGGGACAACAAGACAAAGACTCAAACGTTTGTGTGTCCTGAGAGCCTTGAGCTCAGCAGGTTTTGCTTGTAGGTACACCTCCAGCCATCTCGCATGCACTGGCAGGCCTCCATTCACTGCCATGATGAGCCTGAAAAAAACAACAAACCTAAAGTGGGACATCAAAAGGGATTTTAAAAAGTCCCTGTCCTTGGAGTCCTCCACTGGGTGTGTGTGTCTAGTGTGTATCCAAGGCTGCTCAGGTGAGGAGAGGCCCCGCCTATATAGGCTCTGGCTGACCTCAGTGATGAGGTCATCACTGAATACTGAGAGCTGACTGGTCAGAAGGCTGTGACATCACCCACTCTAGCAGGCCTCCATTCACTGCCATTATAAAGCTTTAAAAAAACACAATGGCACCAGTGTTCCAACAAAAACCCCTATGACATCATAAACCATGATGTCATCATAGATGATGATGTCACAGGGCTCATGGCTGCTAGCTGGAGATGCTGTTAGAGGAACAGCATCTCCAGCTGTGGGTGATGTCACAGACTTCTGACCAATCAGCTCTCAGTATTCATGATGATGACCTCATCACTGAGGTCATCTGGCAGGCAGAAACTTCACAGAGTTGTCAAATGCTCATTCTCTGGAAAGTAGCTGCTGCATCTCTCAATTGGCATCATGGTGTGCTGCAAGAAATGGTCGGGTGACAAAGGCACACGTTTCAGATGCGTGTAGAGTAAGTGGGTCTTGCTAATATCCCTTCAGAAGTTCCAGTTTAGTAACAAATTTAGCTAAGCCAACACCAACAGCACAGTCATCCGCATGTGCAAGTGGGAAAGACTCTGGTTTGCTGATGGTGTTCACCTTACCATAATGATTAGAGAAACACTGGGTCTGATCAGGTTTTGGAACCAGTAGTGATGGTGAACTCCAAGGGTGTTACTTGGAGCAGCCAAACCATGTTCAGTGAGATACTTCAGCTCCTGCTGCATGATGGTCCGTTTTGTCACCTGCCACAACAGGTGTGCTGCTGTTTCCAACCAATCAGCTGTCAGTATTGACAGCTGCTAGGCTGTGACATCACCTACTGCAGCAGGCCTCCATTCACTGCCATTATAAAGCTTTAAAAAAACACAACAGCACCAGTGTTCCAACAAAGACCCCTATGACATCATAAACCATGATGTCATCATAGATGATAAGTCAGGCAAACAGTGTTACAGTAAACCGCTAAGCCAAACTGACCGTTTACAAAGGCATCAGTATACTTTAAAGTAGGTGACGGCAGAGAATAAATACAGGTCACTAACAGGTCAGAAAACAAGGATGAGATCCTTATTCTGTAGAAGGAGCTGACATGTTGTTAAAATAAACAATAAATGGTTTCCATACTTTATAGAAGCTGTTAGTGGATCCCCTGAGAGAGAATTAAAGGCTTAAAAAGGACATTACATCATTCAACCAGACTGAAAAGAAGGGCGGCTTCGGAGATTTCCATCATAGTAATAACCGTCTTCTAGCTAGGAGTGTTGTAAAGGCAATTGTATCTCTATTTTGGGTTGTGCAATGTAAAGGTTCTGAGGGCACACCAAATATAGCTAGCAGCAGGCAAGGTTGTAAAGGTATCTGTAAAACAGTGGACAACATACAGAGAACCAGAATCGTTGCAGTTGTGGACAGGACAAGTACAGATATGTAAGATGTGCCTGGGGCTCACCACAGCGGTCACATTTTGGATCAGACTCAGGATACATTTCAGCTATTCTAGCTTTACTAAGGTGAACTCTGTGTACCACTTTCAGCTGGATTAGACTGAGCTTCACACAAGACAAGGACGAGTTGACTCCTTTCAGAACGTCCTTCCACTAGTCATCCTTCCACCAGTCATCCGTCATTTCCAAGATGGCCACTGCATTGCTGACAGTGTTTGTTTGGTGTATGTGAATTGATTATTTCTTTGACCTTTGGCAAGGAATTAATGGACATTTTGCATGACATTAGTAGTACGTTTGAATAGGCCTACTACTATTCAATCAGACATTGTGGATGGTTCTTAAAATAAGAGATATTTGAAGGATTGGTTTCGGCCTACCCTACTGCAGTAGCTGAGTGAGGCCTGCAAATATCAACCACACTTCACATCTTCAGTTGAAACTGCTACATCATGGCAAATCGCAACAGGAATGCAAACAAAGTAACTGTGAATGATGATCCTGAGTATGTAACAATGGTTACTCTCAGGGACCTACTGGACGAGCAGAAGAACTTTTATGAGGACCTAATGAGGAGACAGGAGACTGCATTTCGGAGCTTTACTCAGATGATCATGGACTCAACCAACAAAAGAGTGGACTCAATGCTGGCTGAGATACAAGAACTCAAGGTGAGCCTGACTTACTCTCAAAATGACATTGATGAGTTAGATAGATAGATAGATAGATAGATAGATAGATAGATAGATACTTTATTCATCCCGAAGGAAATTCACAGTTTCCAGCAGTATCCACAGAGTACAAGATTAAGTAAATCAAAAATAAAGAATAAGTAAATCAGAGAGTTATTTCCTCCGGGTGGAGTTAAAAAGCCGCATGGCGTGGGGGAGGAATGATTTCCTCAGCCTGTCGGTGGAGCAGGACAGTGACAGCAGCCTGTCACTGAAGCTGCTCCTCTGCCTGGTGATGGTGCTGTGCAGTGGATGCAGTGGATTGTCCATGATTGACAGGAGTCTGCTCAGCGCCCGTTGCTCTGCCACAGATGTGAGGCTCTCAAGTTGTGTGCCCACAACAGAGCCCGCTTTCCTCACCAGTTTGTCCAGTCGTGAGGCGTCCCTCTTCTTGATGCTGCCTCCCCAGCACACCACCGCATAGAAGAGGGCGCTCACCACAACAGACTGGTAGAACATCAGCAGCAGTTTTTTGCAGATGTTGAAGAAGAGTTAAAGAAATATCAAAAGGCTCAACTAAGTGAATCAGAAGAAATATCCAAACAGGTTCATGAACTGAAATCTAGGCATGCTGTGGAGGCATATAGTGAGCAGATCGATTACCTAGAGAATCAAAGTAGGAGAAATTGGACCAGACAAAGCCGATGAAACCTGGGCTGAAACTGAGTCCAAAGTACAACAACTGTTCACCACAAAGCTGAAGCTGGACGCCCCCGTGGAAATTGAGAGAGCTCACAGGAATGGAAAGTTCAGAGCTGACTGTGAAAGGCCAAGATCAGTGGTGGTTAAGCTGCTGCGTTTTAAGGACAAACAGGTAATCATGGCCAGAGCAAAATCTAACCTGAAGAACACCTCAGTTTACATCAATGAGGACTACTCTGAACGAGTGAGGAAGAGGAGAGTCGAGCTACTGCCTGCTATGAAGGAGGCAAGAGCAAGGGGAGATTATGCAGTCATCAGCTACGACCGCCTTATTGTGAGGCCAAGGAGCAGCGACTGAGCTGTGAGAAGGCCAATCTACAAGTTGAGTTGAGAATCACTGGTTAATATGAACTGAGAAAAGCATGGTGCTAAATCTACCAAAAAAAGGATTGAGAATAGCTCACATTAATGTGAGTAGTTTGAGAAATAAAGTAAAAGAAATATCTAGCTTATTAAGTAGTGAAAATATAAGTGTACTTGCTGTCTCAGAAACACATTTAGACCATACGATTACGGATATGGGGGTAGGCATACCAGGCTATAACATCTTTAGGAATGACAGGAATATTTTTGGGGGAGGGGTAGCAATTTACATACAAAACCATATTCCAGCCAAGGTTAGACTTGATCTGGTGGTTTCTGGTATTGAAGCTCTTTGGTTAGAGGTCCATCTTGCTCACTGTAAACAGTGTTTGGTTGGTTGTGTCTACAGGCCCCCAAGCTCAAATATGCAATATTTAGATGATTTATGTTCTATGTTGATCAAAGTAACAGATTTTGACAAAGAAATATTTGTCCTAGGTGACTTTAATATAAATTGGCTGTCCGATTCATGCCCATTAAGAAAAAAGTTGAATAGCACTGCACTCATTAGCAATTTAACTCAGATGGTGAACAATCCAACTAGAGTGTATTGCAATGCTGCTGGGCAGATATCTGCAACTTGTATTGACCACATATTTACTAATAACAGTGATTTTTGCTCCAAAGCAGTATCTGTTCCTGTGGGGTTTAGTGACCATAATATTGTGGCAATTGTAAGAAAAACTTTGGTTCCAAAAGCTGGGCCTAAGGTACTGTATAAGAGGTCATATAGAAGGTTTTGTGAAAATGATTTTATTAGGGATATTGAAAAAGTCGAGTGGAACCAGGTGTTGGCACTAAATGAGGTTGAAGAAGCACTCAAGTTATTTAATGAATTATTTCTATGTGTAGCAGATCGACATGTCCTATTGAGAAAAGTTACTGTAAGCTCCAGTAAAGCATCATGGATTTATGATGAACTCAGAGAGAGTATGCGTAAAAGAGATGAGCTGAAGAAAGCTGCAGTAGATTTGAAAGGTACTGAAAAGTGGCGAATGTATTGCATTATGAGAAATAAAGTCACAAAGTTAAATAGAAAGAAGAAAAGAGCATATTATCAAAACCAAATTCAGGAGAGGAAGAATGATGGTAACAAACTTTGGAAAACCCTGAATGAAATAATGGGTAGAGCCAAGAGTAATTCGCCTTCTTTCATTGAGATTAATGGAAGCTTCTTAACAAAAGCTAAAGATATTGCAAATGACTTCAACGAATATTTTGCAGATAAAGTTGATAAATTAAGAAAGGATTTGGGCTCCGCTAGAGTTAGTGGTATGTCGCATGAAATAATAACTGACACTATTGTGGCAAGTGGTTCGGTCCCTCCTGGCCACTGTATGGCACTGTGCCAGGTTGTGCCATCTTGAGCCTTAGGCGGAGCTTATATAAGCCAGGTGCGCCCATGCCTGGGTCTTCCTCTTTCCCGAAGCATTTTCCGGGTTAGCTGCAGCATCGTGGGCAGCTGGTGCCTTTGTTTGGCATGGCAATCGACGAGGGTCATATTGCCACTCAGCGTGGCTGACCACTGGTCCAGGGGCGGACGGACTGCTCTGCTGGAGGCCCGCTGTCGCGTGGTTGTCTGTCAACTTGCTTTCGCCTGTTTATTACTCCCGTCCTCCACAGTGAGGTCGCACTGTGGCACAGCTTGAGGCTACCGATCCAAGATCGGCTGCTGCTTTGGCTCGGCTCTGTTTCGTGTGTGTGTGTTTGCTCCCTCTCACGGGGTTACGTCGTCGACCAGCCGCCGGAGCTGCGAGCCGCTAACCCGGCCCTATAATAAAGAAGCGCTGCATAGTGGGACTCTGCTTTTAAGTTGTCTAATCATCAGAGAGTTGCCTTGAGTTATTCTTTTGTTTTGTTTGAGTGAATTGTTATTGGTTTGTTGTCTTTTAAGTTAAATGTTTTTTTATATTGATTATTGTGGGGTTTCTTTTGTTTATTTTTCTCTTCTCTGTTGAACAAATTATTTGTTTGCTTGTTGTTTTTGTTTTTGTTTTTTTTTTATTTTATTGTTTATTTAGAGAGATGCACCAGGGGTCAGGTGGCTGGTAGTTTTAACCTTTCCCTTCCTCTCTCTGGACAGGTGCTGAGGCCCCCGGCAGCAGCCCGGTTTCCTGGTGGTGGTGTTTCCTTCACGTTCCCTTCTTGGTTGGTGTGCAGTGACACGGGTGCATAGTTTGAGGACTTTTGTTTTTCCCTTTTTTTACTCCCCTGCTGCCACGGTAAGCCCCAGCCCTGTCCGACTGTTGTCCCTCTACCAGCCCCTTTTTAAAGAGTGATGTGATTTTACCCTGGTGCTCTATTTGTTATTTCTTTTTTTGTCAATAAACATTTCTTTATTGAAACCGTCTCTGCCTGTGATGCTGTGAACCTGAGTGGCCCCCCCTGTGCATTAACCCTTTAATTAAGAATTTCCTGGGAAACTCCTGGGAAACTCCTCAGGTGGCGTTGTCGCAACCCGATGTACTAGCCTCCCTCACGCTACACTATCATGAGAAACAAACATTGTGTTTTTAAGTTTCAACCTATAGAAATCAATAACGTGAAAAAACTACTTGATGGGTTGAAGAGTGATAAACCGGCAGGTATGGATAATCTCGATGGACGGTTACTTAAACTTGTTTCTAACATAATTTCACTGCCAGTATGTCATATTTTTAACTTGAGTCTGAGGGAGGGGTTATTTCCACAGGTATGGAAATCTGCTAAGGTTGTTCCTCTTCCAAAACGGGAGTTTTTCAGCTGCCAACAGCAGACCCATCAGTATTCTTCCAGTGCTGAGTAAATTAATGGAAAAAGTTGTTCTTGAGCAGATACTGTACTATTTTTCATTTAATCAATTACATTCTGATTCCCAGCATGCTTATAAGACAGACCATTCTACATGCACAGCACTAACAGAGATGATAGACAAATGGTTATCTTTTACTGACAAAAAAATGATGGTTGGAACTGTGTTACTTGATTTTAGTGCAGCATTTGATGTTGTAGACCATAGCTTATTACTAATGAAACTAACTGCATATGGGTTTAGTCCAACAACAATCAAATGGATGAACAGTTATTTATCCAATAGGATGCACAATGTGTTTTTTAATGGCAGTTTTTCTTCTTTTAAACCTTTACAGTGTGGTGTCCCCCAGGGGAGCTGCCTTGGGCCTTTACTTTTTGCAATATTGACTAACAACATGCCATATGTTTTGGAAAAATGTAGTGCCACTTTTTTGCAGATGATTCAACTGTTTATTTTGCATCAAATAGCCTGACTGAGTTAAAAAAACACACTTTAATCTGAGCTGCAACTATTACTTGACTGGATATGTGAGAATAGACTTGTTTTGAATGTAGCAAAAAAAAGTATTGTATTCACTGCTAGACATGCCACCAAGGATGATAATCAGCTGTGCCTATTACTTCAAGGTTCAAATATTGAACAGGTTCAAGAGGTAAAATTGCTGGGTGTCACACTCGATGGACGGTTAACATGGGAGAAACACATAGACAGTATTGTCAGGAAAATAGGTGTTGGAATATCATGCATCAGAAGGTGTTCCTCATTTTTTACCCCAGCCTCCAGAGTACTAGTGACACAGGCACTAGTGGTGTCTCGCCTTGATTACTGCTCAGTAATATGGTCGGGTGCAGACAAAAAACATCTGTCCAAGCCTCAAGTTGCTCAGAATAAAGCAGCAAGGCTTGCAATGAACTGTCCATCGGGTGTGAGGCAGAGTACTGAGCGACTGCAAGTCTCTCTTGGCTCAGAGTAGAGGAGAGGTTGGCATGCAATTTAATGTGTTTCTTTAGGAAGACCAGGACAGTCGGTTGTGTGGCATGGTTCCCTCGAGGCTGGCCACAACCAAGACAACCCCAAAGAGAAGCACTTATGAACACAACAATCATCAATGCTTCCATTTGAAGTTGCCCGGGTGCACTTCCATCCAAACACTACTTTGTGAAACAGCCTGGTCAGTTGCACGAGTCAAGTAAAACTACCCCAACAAGTAGCACTTACTGAATACAAAGCTCAAGTCAATGCTCCAGTTAGGGTAATACTGATGACATGAATGAAAAAAATGCTCCTCTCCCCTGGAGTATCCACTTCCTGAATGTTCAATGATGTTTTCCGGCAGGCTTCACCTGTGTCATGTCTTCACGAAGGGCCGTGGAAGTTGTGGGCTCTGCACAAAGTGACTCATCTTAAATAGTGGGTGCTGTCAATCCTCCTCCATCATAAGCACAAGTTTCAATCATCTTGACAATGGCTGCAAAACGACCCATTCACCACCGTAGAGTGCCAATTCATACAGGCAATTGCTTTATGATGAGGGCCCAACCCCACTGCTGCCAGGCCTTTGTTGATGCAAAACAATGCCACCTTGTGGCCCATGAAGTAGCTGTAGGTCTGCAGCAATTACTTCCAAGCAAAAGTTACCAAATAGCAACCCCAACAAAAGCACTTTCTGCTAAAAAATACCGGGAAATGCTTGTGGTAAGGTGGCTATCATGGCACGTCATAACAAGCTCAGTTGATATGTTCACATGCACAAGCTCTGTCAATGCAGAATCATACCCCAACTTCATAGCACTTTCTTTAATATCGCAAGACAGTGTCTAAAGTTGGAGTGCAATTCTCACTGTAGCTTCAGATATGTTTGCATTCAGAAGAAGAAGGATTAGCCCAACAAGAAGCACTTACTGAATTCAGAGCTCAAAACCATGCCTGTGTAAGGGTAATGACAGTGGAGAAATCATACATTTTATCGAGTGCAGATGATGACACTGCTGTTTTCAACCCAACCAAGAGTCACACCCCAACTTTATAGCACTTTCTGAGTCTTGCAGGAAGAGAGTTGCCAAAGTTGGAGTGTAACTCTGACTGAACGGGGTTCCTGGAAGACCAGCACAGTCGGTTGTGTGGCATGGTTCCCTCGAGGCTGGCCACAACCAAGACAACCCCAAAGAGAAGCACTTATGAACACAACAATCATCAATGCTTCCATTTGAAGTTGCCCGGGTGCACTTCCATCCAAACACTACTTTGTGAAACAGCCTGGTCAGTTGCACGAGTCAAGTAAAACTACCCCAACAAGTAGCACTTACTGAATACAAAGCTCAAGTCAATGCTCCAGTTAGGGTAATACTGATGACATGAATGAAAAAAATGCTCCTCTCCCCTGGAGTATCCACTTCCTGAATGTTCAGTGATGTTTTCCGGCAGGCTTCACCTGTGTCATGTCTTCACGAAGGGCCGTGGAAGTTGTGGGCTCTGCACAAAGTGACTCATCTTAAATAGTGGGTGCTGTCAATCCCTCTCCATCATAAGCACAAGTTTCAATCATCTTGACAATGGCTGCAAAGACGACCCATTCACCACCGTAGAGTGCCAATTCATACAGGCAATTGCTTTATGATGAGGGCCCAACCCCACTGCTGCCAGGCCTTTGTTGATGCAAAACAATGCCACCTTGTGGCCCATGAAGTAGCTGTAGGTCTGCAGCAATTACTTCCAAGCAAAAGTTACCAAATAGCAACCCCAACAAAAGCACTTTCTGCTAAAAAATACCGGGAAATGCTTGTGGTAAGGTGGCTATCATGGCACGTCATAACAAGCTCAGTTGATATGTTCACATGCACAAGCTCTGTCAATGCAGAATCATACCCCAACTTCATAGCACTTTCTTTAATATCGCAAGACAGTGTCTAAAGTTGGAGTGCAATTCTCACTGTAGCTTCAGATATGTTTGCATTCAGAAGAAGAAGGATTAGCCCAACAAGAAGCACTTACTGAATTCAGAGCTCAAAACCATGCCTGTGTAAGGGTAATGACAGTGGAGAAATCATACATTTTATCGAGTGCAGATGATGACACTGCTGTTTTCAACCCAACCAAGAGTCACACCCCAACTTTATAGCACTTTCTGAGTCTTGCAGGAAGAGAGTTGCCAAAGTTGGAGTGTAACTCTGACTGAACGGGGTTCCTGGAAGACCAGCACAGTCGGTTGTGTGGCATGGTTCCCTCGAGGCTGGCCACAACCAAGACAACCCCAAAGAGAAGCACTTATGAACACAACAATCATCAATGCTTCCATTTGAAGTTGCCCGGGTGCACTTCCATCCAAACACTACTTTGTGAAACAGCCTGGTCAGTTGCACGAGTCAAGTAAAACTACCCCAACAAGTAGCACTTACTGAATACAAAGCTCAAGTCAATGCTCCAGTTAGGGTAATACTGATGACATGAATGAAAAAAATGCTCCTCTCCCCTGGAGTATCCACTTCCTGAATGTTCAATGATGTTTTCCGGCAGGCTTCACCTGTGTCATGTCTTCACGAAGGGCCGTGGAAGTTGTGGGCTCTGCACAAAGTGACTCATCTTAAATAGTGGGTGCTGTCAATCCTCCTCCATCATAAGCACAAGTTTCAATCATCTTGACAATGGCTGCAAAACGACCCATTCACCACCGTAGAGTGCCAATTCATACAGGCAATTGCTTTATGATGAGGGCCCAACCCCACTGCTGCCAGGCCTTTGTTGATGCAAAACAATGCCACCTTGTGGCCCATGAAGTAGCTGTAGGTCTGCAGCAATTACTTCCAAGCAAAAGTTACCAAATAGCAACCCCAACAAAAGCACTTTCTGCTAAAAAATACCGGGAAATGCTTGTGGTAAGGTGGCTATCATGGCACGTCATAACAAGCTCAGTTGATATGTTCACATGCACAAGCTCTGTCAATGCAGAATCATACCCCAACTTCATAGCACTTTCTTTAATATCGCAAGACAGTGTCTAAAGTTGGAGTGCAATTCTCACTGTAGCTTCAGATATGTTTGCATTCAGAAGAAGAAGGATTAGCCCAACAAGAAGCACTTACTGAATTCAGAGCTCAAAACCATGCCTGTGTAAGGGTAATGACAGTGGAGAAATCATACATTTTATCGAGTGCAGATGATGACACTGCTGTTTTCAACCCAACCAAGAGTCACACCCCAACTTTATAGCACTTTCTGAGTCTTGCAGGAAGAGAGTTGCCAAAGTTGGAGTGTAACTCTGACTGAACGGGGTTCCTGGAAGACCAGCACAGTCGGTTGTGTGGCATGGTTCCCTCGAGGCTGGCCACAACCAAGACAACCCCAAAGAGAAGCACTTATGAACACAACAATCATCAATGCTTCCATTTGAAGTTGCCCGGGTGCACTTCCATCCAAACACTACTTTGTGAAACAGCCTGGTCAGTTGCACGAGTCAAGTAAAACTACCCCAACAAGTAGCACTTACTGAATACAAAGCTCAAGTCAATGCTCCAGTTAGGGTAATACTGATGACATGAATGAAAAAAATGCTCCTCTCCCCTGGAGTATCCACTTCCTGAATGTTCAATGATGTTTTCCGGCAGGCTTCACCTGTGTCATGTCTTCACGAAGGGCCGTGGAAGTTGTGGGCTCTGCACAAAGTGACTCATCTTAAATAGTGGGTGCTGTCAATCCTCCTCCATCATAAGCACAAGTTTCAATCATCTTGACAATGGCTGCAAAACGACCCATTCACCACCGTAGAGTGCCAATTCATACAGGCAATTGCTTTATGATGAGGGCCCAACCCCACTGCTGCCAGGCCTTTGTTGATGCAAAACAATGCCACCTTGTGGCCCATGAAGTAGCTGTAGGTCTGCAGCAATTACTTCCAAGCAAAAGTTACCAAATAGCAACCCCAACAAAAGCACTTTCTGCTAAAAAATACCGGGAAATGCTTGTGGTAAGGTGGCTATCATGGCACGTCATAACAAGCTCAGTTGATATGTTCACATGCACAAGCTCTGTCAATGCAGAATCATACCCCAACTTCATAGCACTTTCTTTAATATCGCAAGACAGTGTCTAAAGTTGGAGTGCAATTCTCACTGTAGCTTCAGATATGTTTGCATTCAGAAGAAGAAGGATTAGCCCAACAAGAAGCACTTACTGAATTCAGAGCTCAAAACCATGCCTGTGTAAGGGTAATGACAGTGGAGAAATCATACATTTTATCGAGTGCAGATGATGACACTGCTGTTTTCAACCCAACCAAGAGTCACACCCCAACTTTATAGCACTTTCTGAGTCTTGCAGGAAGAGAGTTGCCAAAGTTGGAGTGTAACTCTGACTGAACGGGGTTCCTGGAAGACCAGCACAGTCGGTTGTGTGGCATGGTTCCCTCGAGGCTGGCCACAACCAAGACAACCCCAAAGAGAAGCACTTATGAACACAACAATCATCAATGCTTCCATTTGAAGTTGCCCGGGTGCACTTCCATCCAAACACTACTTTGTGAAACAGCCTGGTCAGTTGCACGAGTCAAGTAAAACTACCCCAACAAGTAGCACTTACTGAATACAAAGCTCAAGTCAATGCTCCAGTTAGGGTAATACTGATGACATGAATGAAAAAAATGCTCCTCTCCCCTGGAGTATCCACTTCCTGAATGTTCAATGATGTTTTCCGGCAGGCTTCACCTGTGTCATGTCTTCACGAAGGGCCGTGGAAGTTGTGGGCTCTGCACAAAGTGACTCATCTTAAATAGTGGGTGCTGTCAATCCTCCTCCATCATAAGCACAAGTTTCAATCATCTTGACAATGGCTGCAAAACGACCCATTCACCACCGTAGAGTGCCAATTCATACAGGCAATTGCTTTATGATGAGGGCCCAACCCCACTGCTGCCAGGCCTTTGTTGATGCAAAACAATGCCACCTTGTGGCCCATGAAGTAGCTGTAGGTCTGCAGCAATTACTTCCAAGCAAAAGTTACCAAATAGCAACCCCAACAAAAGCACTTTCTGCTAAAAAATACCGGGAAATGCTTGTGGTAAGGTGGCTATCATGGCACGTCATAACAAGCTCAGTTGATATGTTCACATGCACAAGCTCTGTCAATGCAGAATCATACCCCAACTTCATAGCACTTTCTTTAATATCGCAAGACAGTGTCTAAAGTTGGAGTGCAATTCTCACTGTAGCTTCAGATATGTTTGCATTCAGAAGAAGAAGGATTAGCCCAACAAGAAGCACTTACTGAATTCAGAGCTCAAAACCATGCCTGTGTAAGGGTAATGACAGTGGAGAAATCATACATTTTATCGAGTGCAGATGATGACACTGCTGTTTTCAACCCAACCAAGAGTCACACCCCAACTTTATAGCACTTTCTGAGTCTTGCAGGAAGAGAGTTGCCAAAGTTGGAGTGTAACTCTGACTGAACGGGGTTCCTGGAAGACCAGCACAGTCGGTTGTGTGGCATGGTTCCCTCGAGGCTGGCCACAACCAAGACAACCCCAAAGAGAAGCACTTATGAACACAACAATCATCAATGCTTCCATTTGAAGTTGCCCGGGTGCACTTCCATCCAAACACTACTTTGTGAAACAGCCTGGTCAGTTGCACGAGTCAAGTAAAACTACCCCAACAAGTAGCACTTACTGAATACAAAGCTCAAGTCAATGCTCCAGTTAGGGTAATACTGATGACATGAATGAAAAAAATGCTCCTCTCCCCTGGAGTATCCACTTCCTGAATGTTCAATGATGTTTTCCGGCAGGCTTCACCTGTGTCATGTCTTCACGAAGGGCCGTGGAAGTTGTGGGCTCTGCACAAAGTGACTCATCTTAAATAGTGGGTGCTGTCAATCCTCCTCCATCATAAGCACAAGTTTCAATCATCTTGACAATGGCTGCAAAACGACCCATTCACCACCGTAGAGTGCCAATTCATACAGGCAATTGCTTTATGATGAGGGCCCAACCCCACTGCTGCCAGGCCTTTGTTGATGCAAAACAATGCCACCTTGTGGCCCATGAAGTAGCTGTAGGTCTGCAGCAATTACTTCCAAGCAAAAGTTACCAAATAGCAACCCCAACAAAAGCACTTTCTGCTAAAAAATACCGGGAAATGCTTGTGGTAAGGTGGCTATCATGGCACGTCATAACAAGCTCAGTTGATATGTTCACATGCACAAGCTCTGTCAATGCAGAATCATACCCCAACTTCATAGCACTTTCTTTAATATCGCAAGACAGTGTCTAAAGTTGGAGTGCAATTCTCACTGTAGCTTCAGATATGTTTGCATTCAGAAGAAGAAGGATTAGCCCAACAAGAAGCACTTACTGAATTCAGAGCTCAAAACCATGCCTGTGTAAGGGTAATGACAGTGGAGAAATCATACATTTTATCGAGTGCAGATGATGACACTGCTGTTTTCAACCCAACCAAGAGTCACACCCCAACTTTATAGCACTTTCTGAGTCTTGCAGGAAGAGAGTTGCCAAAGTTGGAGTGTAACTCTGACTGAACGGGGTTCCTGGAAGACCAGCACAGTCGGTTGTGTGGCATGGTTCCCTCGAGGCTGGCCACAACCAAGACAACCCCAAAGAGAAGCACTTATGAACACAACAATCATCAATGCTTCCATTTGAAGTTGCCCGGGTGCACTTCCATCCAAACACTACTTTGTGAAACAGCCTGGTCAGTTGCACGAGTCAAGTAAAACTACCCCAACAAGTAGCACTTACTGAATACAAAGCTCAAGTCAATGCTCCAGTTAGGGTAATACTGATGACATGAATGAAAAAAATGCTCCTCTCCCCTGGAGTATCCACTTCCTGAATGTTCAATGATGTTTTCCGGCAGGCTTCACCTGTGTCATGTCTTCACGAAGGGCCGTGGAAGTTGTGGGCTCTGCACAAAGTGACTCATCTTAAATAGTGGGTGCTGTCAATCCTCCTCCATCATAAGCACAAGTTTCAATCATCTTGACAATGGCTGCAAAACGACCCATTCACCACCGTAGAGTGCCAATTCATACAGGCAATTGCTTTATGATGAGGGCCCAACCCCACTGCTGCCAGGCCTTTGTTGATGCAAAACAATGCCACCTTGTGGCCCATGAAGTAGCTGTAGGTCTGCAGCAATTACTTCCAAGCAAAAGTTACCAAATAGCAACCCCAACAAAAGCACTTTCTGCTAAAAAATACCGGGAAATGCTTGTGGTAAGGTGGCTATCATGGCACGTCATAACAAGCTCAGTTGATATGTTCACATGCACAAGCTCTGTCAATGCAGAATCATACCCCAACTTCATAGCACTTTCTTTAATATCGCAAGACAGTGTCTAAAGTTGGAGTGCAATTCTCACTGTAGCTTCAGATATGTTTGCATTCAGAAGAAGAAGGATTAGCCCAACAAGAAGCACTTACTGAATTCAGAGCTCAAAACCATGCCTGTGTAAGGGTAATGACAGTGGAGAAATCATACATTTTATCGAGTGCAGATGATGACACTGCTGTTTTCAACCCAACCAAGAGTCACACCCCAACTTTATAGCACTTTCTGAGTCTTGCAGGAAGAGAGTTGCCAAAGTTGGAGTGTAACTCTGACTGAACGGGGTTCCTGGAAGACCAGCACAGTCGGTTGTGTGGCATGGTTCCCTCGAGGCTGGCCACAACCAAGACAACCCCAAAGAGAAGCACTTATGAACACAACAATCATCAATGCTTCCATTTGAAGTTGCCCGGGTGCACTTCCATCCAAACACTACTTTGTGAAACAGCCTGGTCAGTTGCACGAGTCAAGTAAAACTACCCCAACAAGTAGCACTTACTGAATACAAAGCTCAAGTCAATGCTCCAGTTAGGGTAATACTGATGACATGAATGAAAAAAATGCTCCTCTCCCCTGGAGTATCCACTTCCTGAATGTTCAATGATGTTTTCCGGCAGGCTTCACCTGTGTCATGTCTTCACGAAGGGCCGTGGAAGTTGTGGGCTCTGCACAAAGTGACTCATCTTAAATAGTGGGTGCTGTCAATCCTCCTCCATCATAAGCACAAGTTTCAATCATCTTGACAATGGCTGCAAAACGACCCATTCACCACCGTAGAGTGCCAATTCATACAGGCAATTGCTTTATGATGAGGGCCCAACCCCACTGCTGCCAGGCCTTTGTTGATGCAAAACAATGCCACCTTGTGGCCCATGAAGTAGCTGTAGGTCTGCAGCAATTACTTCCAAGCAAAAGTTACCAAATAGCAACCCCAACAAAAGCACTTTCTGCTAAAAAATACCGGGAAATGCTTGTGGTAAGGTGGCTATCATGGCACGTCATAACAAGCTCAGTTGATATGTTCACATGCACAAGCTCTGTCAATGCAGAATCATACCCCAACTTCATAGCACTTTCTTTAATATCGCAAGACAGTGTCTAAAGTTGGAGTGCAATTCTCACTGTAGCTTCAGATATGTTTGCATTCAGAAGAAGAAGGATTAGCCCAACAAGAAGCACTTACTGAATTCAGAGCTCAAAACCATGCCTGTGTAAGGGTAATGACAGTGGAGAAATCATACATTTTATCGAGTGCAGATGATGACACTGCTGTTTTCAACCCAACCAAGAGTCACACCCCAACTTTATAGCACTTTCTGAGTCTTGCAGGAAGAGAGTTGCCAAAGTTGGAGTGTAACTCTGACTGAACGGGGTTCCTGGAAGACCAGCACAGTCGGTTGTGTGGCATGGTTCCCTCGAGGCTGGCCACAACCAAGACAACCCCAAAGAGAAGCACTTATGAACACAACAATCATCAATGCTTCCATTTGAAGTTGCCCGGGTGCACTTCCATCCAAACACTACTTTGTGAAACAGCCTGGTCAGTTGCACGAGTCAAGTAAAACTACCCCAACAAGTAGCACTTACTGAATACAAAGCTCAAGTCAATGCTCCAGTTAGGGTAATACTGATGACATGAATGAAAAAAATGCTCCTCTCCCCTGGAGTATCCACTTCCTGAATGTTCAATGATGTTTTCCGGCAGGCTTCACCTGTGTCATGTCTTCACGAAGGGCCGTGGAAGTTGTGGGCTCTGCACAAAGTGACTCATCTTAAATAGTGGGTGCTGTCCACGCACCCGTCTCCTCCTCCATCATAAGCACAAGTTTCAATCATCTTGACAATGGCTGCAAAACGACCCATTCACCACCGTAGAGTGCCAATTCATACAGGCAATTGCTTTATGATGAGGGCCCAACCCCACTGCTGCCAGGCCTTTGTTGATGCAAAACAATGCCACCTTGTGGCCCATGAAGTAGCTGTAGGTCTGCAGCAATTACTTCCAAGCAAAAGTTACCAAATAGCAACCCCAACAAAAGCACTTTCTGCTAAAAAATACCGGGAAATGCTTGTGGTAAGGTGGCTATCATGGCACGTCATAACAAGCTCAGTTGATATGTTCACATGCACAAGCTCTGTCAATGCAGAATCATACCCCAACTTCATAGCACTTTCTTTAATATCGCAAGACAGTGTCTAAAGTTGGAGTGCAATTCTCACTGTAGCTTCAGATATGTTTGCATTCAGAAGAAGAAGGATTAGCCCAACAAGAAGCACTTACTGAATTCAGAGCTCAAAACCATGCCTGTGTAAGGGTAATGACAGTGGAGAAATCATACATTTTATCGAGTGCAGATGATGACACTGCTGTTTTCAACCCAACCAAGAGTCACACCCCAACTTTATAGCACTTTCTGAGTCTTGCAGGAAGAGAGTTGCCAAAGTTGGAGTGTAACTCTGACTGAACGGGGTTCCTGGAAGACCAGCACAGTCGGTTGTGTGGCATGGTTCCCTCGAGGCTGGCCACAACCAAGACAACCCCAAAGAGAAGCACTTATGAACACAACAATCATCAATGCTTCCATTTGAAGTTGCCCGGGTGCACTTCCATCCAAACACTACTTTGTGAAACAGCCTGGTCAGTTGCACGAGTCAAGTAAAACTACCCCAACAAGTAGCACTTACTGAATACAAAGCTCAAGTCAATGCTCCAGTTAGGGTAATACTGATGACATGAATGAAAAAAATGCTCCTCTCCCCTGGAGTATCCACTTCCTGAATGTTCAATGATGTTTTCCGGCAGGCTTCACCTGTGTCATGTCTTCACGAAGGGCCGTGGAAGTTGTGGGCTCTGCACAAAGTGACTCATCTTAAATAGTGGGTGCTGTCAATCCTCCTCCATCATAAGCACAAGTTTCAATCATCTTGACAATGGCTGCAAAACGACCCATTCACCACCGTAGAGTGCCAATTCATACAGGCAATTGCTTTATGATGAGGGCCCAACCCCACTGCTGCCAGGCCTTTGTTGATGCAAAACAATGCCACCTTGTGGCCCATGAAGTAGCTGTAGGTCTGCAGCAATTACTTCCAAGCAAAAGTTACCAAATAGCAACCCCAACAAAAGCACTTTCTGCTAAAAAATACCGGGAAATGCTTGTGGTAAGGTGGCTATCATGGCACGTCATAACAAGCTCAGTTGATATGTTCACATGCACAAGCTCTGTCAATGCAGAATCATACCCCAACTTCATAGCACTTTCTTTAATATCGCAAGACAGTGTCTAAAGTTGGAGTGCAATTCTCACTGTAGCTTCAGATATGTTTGCATTCAGAAGAAGAAGGATTAGCCCAACAAGAAGCACTTACTGAATTCAGAGCTCAAAACCATGCCTGTGTAAGGGTAATGACAGTGGAGAAATCATACATTTTATCGAGTGCAGATGATGACACTGCTGTTTTCAACCCAACCAAGAGTCACACCCCAACTTTATAGCACTTTCTGAGTCTTGCAGGAAGAGAGTTGCCAAAGTTGGAGTGTAACTCTGACTGAACGGGGTTCCTGGAAGACCAGCACAGTCGGTTGTGTGGCATGGTTCCCTCGAGGCTGGCCACAACCAAGACAACCCCAAAGAGAAGCACTTATGAACACAACAATCATCAATGCTTCCATTTGAAGTTGCCCGGGTGCACTTCCATCCAAACACTACTTTGTGAAACAGCCTGGTCAGTTGCACGAGTCAAGTAAAACTACCCCAACAAGTAGCACTTACTGAATACAAAGCTCAAGTCAATGCTCCAGTTAGGGTAATACTGATGACATGAATGAAAAAAATGCTCCTCTCCCCTGGAGTATCCACTTCCTGAATGTTCAATGATGTTTTCCGGCAGGCTTCACCTGTGTCATGTCTTCACGAAGGGCCGTGGAAGTTGTGGGCTCTGCACAAAGTGACTCATCTTAAATAGTGGGTGCTGTCAATCCTCCTCCATCATAAGCACAAGTTTCAATCATCTTGACAATGGCTGCAAAACGACCCATTCACCACCGTAGAGTGCCAATTCATACAGGCAATTGCTTTATGATGAGGGCCCAACCCCACTGCTGCCAGGCCTTTGTTGATGCAAAACAATGCCACCTTGTGGCCCATGAAGTAGCTGTAGGTCTGCAGCAATTACTTCCAAGCAAAAGTTACCAAATAGCAACCCCAACAAAAGCACTTTCTGCTAAAAAATACCGGGAAATGCTTGTGGTAAGGTGGCTATCATGGCACGTCATAACAAGCTCAGTTGATATGTTCACATGCACAAGCTCTGTCAATGCAGAATCATACCCCAACTTCATAGCACTTTCTTTAATATCGCAAGACAGTGTCTAAAGTTGGAGTGCAATTCTCACTGTAGCTTCAGATATGTTTGCATTCAGAAGAAGAAGGATTAGCCCAACAAGAAGCACTTACTGAATTCAGAGCTCAAAACCATGCCTGTGTAAGGGTAATGACAGTGGAGAAATCATACATTTTATCGAGTGCAGATGATGACACTGCTGTTTTCAACCCAACCAAGAGTCACACCCCAACTTTATAGCACTTTCTGAGTCTTGCAGGAAGAGAGTTGCCAAAGTTGGAGTGTAACTCTGACTGAACGGGGTTCCTGGAAGACCAGCACAGTCGGTTGTGTGGCATGGTTCCCTCGAGGCTGGCCACAACCAAGACAACCCCAAAGAGAAGCACTTATGAACACAACAATCATCAATGCTTCCATTTGAAGTTGCCCGGGTGCACTTCCATCCAAACACTACTTTGTGAAACAGCCTGGTCAGTTGCACGAGTCAAGTAAAACTACCCCAACAAGTAGCACTTACTGAATACAAAGCTCAAGTCAATGCTCCAGTTAGGGTAATACTGATGACATGAATGAAAAAAATGCTCCTCTCCCCTGGAGTATCCACTTCCTGAATGTTCAATGATGTTTTCCGGCAGGCTTCACCTGTGTCATGTCTTCACGAAGGGCCGTGGAAGTTGTGGGCTCTGCACAAAGTGACTCATCTTAAATAGTGGGTGCTGTCAATCCTCCTCCATCATAAGCACAAGTTTCAATCATCTTGACAATGGCTGCAAAACGACCCATTCACCACCGTAGAGTGCCAATTCATACAGGCAATTGCTTTATGATGAGGGCCCAACCCCACTGCTGCCAGGCCTTTGTTGATGCAAAACAATGCCACCTTGTGGCCCATGAAGTAGCTGTAGGTCTGCAGCAATTACTTCCAAGCAAAAGTTACCAAATAGCAACCCCAACAAAAGCACTTTCTGCTAAAAAATACCGGGAAATGCTTGTGGTAAGGTGGCTATCATGGCACGTCATAACAAGCTCAGTTGATATGTTCACATGCACAAGCTCTGTCAATGCAGAATCATACCCCAACTTCATAGCACTTTCTTTAATATCGCAAGACAGTGTCTAAAGTTGGAGTGCAATTCTCACTGTAGCTTCAGATATGTTTGCATTCAGAAGAAGAAGGATTAGCCCAACAAGAAGCACTTACTGAATTCAGAGCTCAAAACCATGCCTGTGTAAGGGTAATGACAGTGGAGAAATCATACATTTTATCGAGTGCAGATGATGACACTGCTGTTTTCAACCCAACCAAGAGTCACACCCCAACTTTATAGCACTTTCTGAGTCTTGCAGGAAGAGAGTTGCCAAAGTTGGAGTGTAACTCTGACTGAACGGGGTTCCTGGAAGACCAGCACAGTCGGTTGTGTGGCATGGTTCCCTCGAGGCTGGCCACAACCAAGACAACCCCAAAGAGAAGCACTTATGAACACAACAATCATCAATGCTTCCATTTGAAGTTGCCCGGGTGCACTTCCATCCAAACACTACTTTGTGAAACAGCCTGGTCAGTTGCACGAGTCAAGTAAAACTACCCCAACAAGTAGCACTTACTGAATACAAAGCTCAAGTCAATGCTCCAGTTAGGGTAATACTGATGACATGAATGAAAAAAATGCTCCTCTCCCCTGGAGTATCCACTTCCTGAATGTTCAATGATGTTTTCCGGCAGGCTTCACCTGTGTCATGTCTTCACGAAGGGCCGTGGAAGTTGTGGGCTCTGCACAAAGTGACTCATCTTAAATAGTGGGTGCTGTCAATCCTCCTCCATCATAAGCACAAGTTTCAATCATCTTGACAATGGCTGCAAAACGACCCATTCACCACCGTAGAGTGCCAATTCATACAGGCAATTGCTTTATGATGAGGGCCCAACCCCACTGCTGCCAGGCCTTTGTTGATGCAAAACAATGCCACCTTGTGGCCCATGAAGTAGCTGTAGGTCTGCAGCAATTACTTCCAAGCAAAAGTTACCAAATAGCAACCCCAACAAAAGCACTTTCTGCTAAAAAATACCGGGAAATGCTTGTGGTAAGGTGGCTATCATGGCACGTCATAACAAGCTCAGTTGATATGTTCACATGCACAAGCTCTGTCAATGCAGAATCATACCCCAACTTCATAGCACTTTCTTTAATATCGCAAGACAGTGTCTAAAGTTGGAGTGCAATTCTCACTGTAGCTTCAGATATGTTTGCATTCAGAAGAAGAAGGATTAGCCCAACAAGAAGCACTTACTGAATTCAGAGCTCAAAACCATGCCTGTGTAAGGGTAATGACAGTGGAGAAATCATACATTTTATCGAGTGCAGATGATGACACTGCTGTTTTCAACCCAACCAAGAGTCACACCCCAACTTTATAGCACTTTCTGAGTCTTGCAGGAAGAGAGTTGCCAAAGTTGGAGTGTAACTCTGACTGAACGGGGTTCCTGGAAGACCAGCACAGTCGGTTGTGTGGCATGGTTCCCTCGAGGCTGGCCACAACCAAGACAACCCCAAAGAGAAGCACTTATGAACACAACAATCATCAATGCTTCCATTTGAAGTTGCCCGGGTGCACTTCCATCCAAACACTACTTTGTGAAACAGCCTGGTCAGTTGCACGAGTCAAGTAAAACTACCCCAACAAGTAGCACTTACTGAATACAAAGCTCAAGTCAATGCTCCAGTTAGGGTAATACTGATGACATGAATGAAAAAAATGCTCCTCTCCCCTGGAGTATCCACTTCCTGAATGTTCAATGATGTTTTCCGGCAGGCTTCACCTGTGTCATGTCTTCACGGAGGGCCGTGGAAGTTGTGGGCTCTGCACAAAGTGACTCATCTTAAATAGTGGGTGCTGTCAATCCTCCTCCATCATAAGCACAAGTTTCAATCATCTTGACAATGGCTGCAAAACGACCCATTCACCACCGTAGAGTGCCAATTCATACAGGCAATTGCTTTATGATGAGGGCCCAACCCCACTGCTGCCAGGCCTTTGTTGATGCAAAACAATGCCACCTTGTGGCCCATGAAGTAGCTGTAGGTCTGCAGCAATTACTTCCAAGCAAAAGTTACCAAATAGCAACCCCAACAAAAGCACTTTCTGCTAAAAAATACCGGGAAATGCTTGTGGTAAGGTGGCTATCATGGCACGTCATAACAAGCTCAGTTGATATGTTCACATGCACAAGCTCTGTCAATGCAGAATCATACCCCAACTTCATAGCACTTTCTTTAATATCGCAAGACAGTGTCTAAAGTTGGAGTGCAATTCTCACTGTAGCTTCAGATATGTTTGCATTCAGAAGAAGAAGGATTAGCCCAACAAGAAGCACTTACTGAATTCAGAGCTCAAAACCATGCCTGTGTAAGGGTAATGATAGTGGAGAAATCATACATTTTATCGAGTGCAGATGATGACACTGCTGTTTTCAACCCAACCAAGAGTCACACCCCAACTTTATAGCACTTTCTGAGTCTTGCAGGAAGAGAGTTGCCAAAGTTGGAGTGTAACTCTGACTGAACGGGGTTCCTGGAAGACCAGCACAGTCGGTTGTGTGGCATGGTTCCCTCGAGGCTGGCCACAACCAAGACAACCCCAAAGA